>NW_028270189.1:18006136-18306624 GCF_037043375.1 Chiloscyllium plagiosum
ACTGAAACAGACTGTTAGTCTTATTTATCTCCTTTCCACCATTTTGTGTTTTAATTCCAAGGCAGGCTGCTCGGGGGAGCCCTACAGCAGCAAATCAACAAGGATTTCAGCACTAAAATAAAAATCAGCATTCGCTACCATGAGGAAACAGTACCATGCAATATGCTTACGTCACTGAGACTTAATTCCACACTTAAAGCCGATTCTACTGATTTGATCAATGATTAAATATTAGCTATAAGTAAGAATTAGTGTTAAAACTAGTCACTGTAAACTTAAAATGATTAGAAATGTCATATTACTATCCGTAACATGTAGTATTGAACATTAATTATTGGAGTCTAAAACAATCAGACGTTTCTTCATTTGTAAGGCCGAATATTAATCCAATGAATTCTGTGAACATTTAAATGAGAAGATATCAGATATTTCCTGTCAGTGTTGGATGAGGAATCATTGCTTGGTTTGTGGTTGTGTTGACCTGGAATAAAAGGTCTTTGTTTCTTTGTAAAATTGGCACTAAGAAATAATGATTTAAATTGAAATGTGAATCTCACGATATTTGTTACAAAACCTAAATTGAATTACTGTGTGATTGTTGGACTAACAATGAATTGGTAATCTATTTTAGAACACTGATACATTAAATGATTCAATATTTCCAAACGGGTTTGCTGTGATATTGATTACATAATAATTAGTATCAGTGAACTGAGAATTAGAATGCTGGCATGATGTTTTAGAAAATAATGATATGGAGTCATTATTGATCATTCAACATTCTCAGATACTCCTGCAATCTGTACTTGCTGTCTCAGCTTTTCTTCTGTAGAAATACAATATATAATCCATGCAACTTTTCATGTCATCAATATTCAGACATTTGTGTCAGCATTACAAAGAAAATAAATCGACAACGAACATAGGTATCATAGCAAAAAACAGTCAACAGCATTTATAGAGGAAATTTTTAAACATTGTCTCTGAGTGAATACATGAAAAAGTTTAATGGGTATCTGTTACAATGTATTGAGCCGCATTTACATTTTTATCATGATGACTGGGGGGAACCTATCAGAAAAATCGCCTATATTTAGGAATTCCTTTATCTCAAAACATGTTACTATCAGCATCCTTAGTCGTAAATAATGAAGTCTATTTAATGGTGTGAGAAAGATGTGTGTAAATTATAAGAAGGCATCTCTTGCATATATTTGGGATGGTGTGAAAGCGTGATGTTTGCTGTGGTTACTCATCTTGAGAACAATACAATACTGACAAAAGGTTTTGCACTAAATAGTAATTAGGTGGCCTTGAATACCATCGTGTGGCTTTATGTGCAGTGACTAATTTATTTCAAGAGCTTTGAGATATTTTCCATGATTTGTAAAATGATTAATAATTGTTTGACAAACATCCACATGTGGTCGTGAGCTGGGTTTAAAACCCTTCATTATTGACATTTCCAAGAGAGGTATATAATGCTCAGGCACTGGCTGGAAGTCAAGATGTAAGAAAATCTGATTCATCCTGGAGCTGATTGATTCTAGCTGCTGTTTGATTGAGTTTGATTGATTTTGTATTTGTCCCGATTTCTCTGCCTGTAGGTGAATTTAGAACATCCAATTTCTGTCCAAGGGTCACTTCACATCACTGGAGAGTTAAAATATAATTCACATATTGTGATAACAATGAATTTTTAATTAAAGTTTGTGTTTTAACAAACAAAACGATTTGATGTTTTCCAGGAATTTACACTGACATTGATTAGATATTTATTAAGATAGATAAACTGAGAATTATAATCTAGTTGCAGGATTGTTGAATTGTTAAACCACAGACTTAAGAGTTTTATTTTTGGAATGGTTTGGAGGCGCCAGTGTTGGACTGGGCTGTACAAAGTTAAAAATCAAACACCAGCAGGTTATTAACCAACATGTTTATTTTGAAGAACTAGCTTTCAGAGCGCTCCTCGTTCATCAGGTGGTTGAAGGAGCAGCCAGTGCTTCCAAATAAATATGTTGGACTATAGCCTGGTGTTGTGTGATTTTTAACTTTGTTTTTTGGAAGGAATGTTTTCTTTATTCAAATATTCAGGTTGTTCAAGAATTCTATCTCGCCTTTCATGATTTTCTTTTAGAGACCACTCATGTATAATTCATACAATTTTCACTGTAATCAGTATTTCAAATTTCCATCAGATCTAAGATGAAAATGAGGACCAATTAATGAGTACTTCCATGAATGGAAAGCACAATAAATTCACTTTACAGAGGCAAGATTCAAATTTGATCTGAATAAGCAAATAAACATTTTGAATGGAAATATCTGAAAATGTTTACATTTAATTTTGAACGAAGTCAAATTACTTCTTTTTGAAATACATGGCCTGAAAACCTGTTTGAAAACATGAACAAGTCAGGACTATCAACATGTCTTGCTGTCAGTGTCCTCGGCCAATTGTCATAAAGAATAAATACCACTTTCAGCAACAAGTATCATGCGTAATTACTGAACTGAAAAGTAAGAGGATAGCTCTTGTATTTATTGGCAAGAATGATAACCAGATGGTTACTGTGGTTATTGCACTCAGTAACAATAAGATCAAGACCAATGGCTGTTAGAATCATTGGCCACTCGTAACGAAGAATAAACAACTGCTTTGAGCAACAAGTTTCATGGATAATTACTGAACAGAAATTTCTGAGGACACCCATTCTACTTATTGGAGGGAATGATGACCAGATGCTTAATGTGGGATTAATCTCAGGAACAACAAGACAATTACTCAGATTATTTCCTGAACAGTAATTAGATGGTCATGAAGACCATTGTGTGGCTTTATGTATTGTGCTTTGTGTGAGCATTGATTTCAATAACATTGTGATAGTATACAAGTGTGCAGCTGAGGTGAGTTGGCCATGCTAAATTGCCCATGATGCATGGATGTTTCAGGTTAGGTGCATTAGATTTTGTTAGAGTGGTGCTGGAAAAGCACAGCAGTTCAGGCAGCATCCGAGGAGCAGTGAAATCGACGTTTCGGGCAAAAGCCCTTCATTAGGAATACAGCCTGTATTACTGATGAAGGGCTTTTGCCCGAAACGCTGATTTTACTGCTCCTTGGATGCTGCCTGAACTGCTGTGCTTTTCCAGCACCATTCTAATCTAAACTCTGGTTTCCAGTATCTGCAGTCATTGTTTTTACCGAGGTTAGGTGCATAAGTCAGGGGAATGTCGAGTAATAGAGCAAGGGAGTGTCTGGGTGGGTTACTCTTTGGATGGTCAGTGTGGACTGTTGGGCCAAATGGCCTGTTTCAACACTGTTGGTATTCTATGATAATATGATTTTGGATTAAATTGATAAGTGAATGTTAAAGATACTACAAAAAAGTCAACAAAATCTTTTAAGTTTAGCAAGGTACATTGAAGCCATCATGCATGAAGTGAGATAAGTGAGAGAGAGAGAGAGAGAGAGAAATTAAATGTTCAAATGAAAACACGCCAATAGTTTCACAGCATATCAATCTTACATTCAATATGAATAGGTGAATGGAAAATAAAAATAAATTCCTGACAATTCATGAATAAGTAATAATTAGAAAATAAAATTGATCAAAGCACATGCCAGTATTTAGATGAATTGCAATATTTAGTTATAAATGTAGGTGATCAGCTGACCAATGAATAACATGAAGTTGCATTTGGTTATTTTGCTGAAGAGAAATTTCGACTGTTAATATTTTCATCTTTATAATACCGGAGAATAAGGATTTATGTGCTTGAAACGTTTGAACGAGGTTCCTTTAAACAGTAAAACAAATCATGATTACCATGTCTTAGACTCTCCCAACTTTAAGGTTGCAACATCGTCAACTATTTTACCAAGGAATGTAGAACCAGCAGAATTAGATGCATCATTTTATTAGTGAACTGAAGAAAATAAATGGGAAATATGTTGATGATTGAAATGCAGAACGGATTGAAGAATATTTAATGATATTTTGAAAAGCAGTTCAATCTATACTCAGATATTTTCTAATGAAATTTCCGAGCTGCTTTGACATATCTCCGCTGAAGGTGGAAATTGAAATCATTCCTCCTGATCTTGTCGTAGAGACACTGCCAGAGCTCCACAAGGACCCTTCATGATGTTACCATCCGGGAAGGGCAGGTGTACAGTCGTATGCTTACGGCGGCAACTCAAATGAAAATTAATCAGATGTTTCTTGTAATTATTTGAATGGGAATTAATTGCGTATTTCCTTTGTGTAATGAACTGACAAAACGAATTAGTAATTTACAGTAATAATGTAACAAAGCAATAATGACTTTAATTAAATATGAATCTCGTGATTATTCATGATAAGAAAAATCCTAATCATTTGATCAGTGTACACTGATGAACGAAACTCAATCAATCAAATAGTTCCATATGTTCAATGCTGTTTGTCACAGAATGAAAAGAAAATTAATATGCATTTGCAACATAAATGATTAGGAAAATAAATGAATTAGTCACTCAATACGGCTATTCATCTGAAGACAACTTCCCTTCTTTCCAGAAATGTTCAACTTCCCAAAGTTTAAAATGTACTGTGACTATTTCATGAAACAATAAAGATGTTAGTTCTTTTTGTTGTACTTCAAACAGTCATAAAAAATTTAAATGATTTTGTTCCATGAAAAATGATTAACTTGTATAGTGTTTATAAATACAGTAAATGTTAACATTGAAGTTAAACATAATTAAATCAATTCAACTGTTTCCCACGGTTAAAATAAAAATTGATATTCACAATGCCCACTGCAAAATCTTTACATTATTTAATTTATAAGCCATAATTTCGGAGTCATACCCTGAACTATATTGAGCAATGATTAGATAATAGCAACAATTGAATTGTCAAAATTATATAATTTCATTTAAGAATACTGAGAAATCTCAGTTAATTGTTTCACTAAGCAATGTGGAGAAACGACCAGGAATTATTCTAATGAAAAGAAATTACAGTTCTCTGAATGCTTCAGGCTGAGATTACTGTGATCATTCAAATGAGCAATCATCAAATACTTGCAATGAGGCATCGAATGGGAAGTCATTGGTTCCATTATGGGATCGTTCACCTGAACAGTAAATTGATTTTTATATTGTAGTGTTCGTACTAATAAACAATTGATGCAATTAAAATGCGAATAGCACTATATTTGTTAGAAAGACTAACTCCAATAATTGTGCAATTATTGTCATGGCAGTGACTGGAAAATTACGTTGTAATGTAAAAAAATCTATATTTTAAAAGCACTTTGTTGTGATGATGATTGGATATTCATTAAGATCGGTAAACTGAGATATATAATATGGTAGCTAGCTTTATGATTCACAAAAATGAGTCATTCAGTCATTATTCAGCAGAATTGTTTTTGGTTCAAAAATGCAGGATTACAAGAATTACATGTGTCCATCCATTGGTTTGCTTATTGAGATGTAGCTTTAATTTACAATTCTCTTTGTTCATGACCAATGTTTAGACATTCATGTCAGACATTGGAAGTAAATAAGTAGATAGTGAAAGTGCATATTGCGGTGAACATAAGATACAGGGATCTTCCATAATTTTGTGATTATTGCACATAGACAAATAACTCGGGAGTAAAAAATAATTAGAAATCAACATGCAAAGCAGGTTTTTCTCTTATAGCAAATTGAAAGAAATCCTTATGCGTTGCACATGGTTTGAAAACACATCAGTCACAAAAACACCAGTCAGAAATAAAATCAAGGTCATAAAAAGCATCTGTTTAAGACAATAAGACCCTTATGAAGAGTATTCTGCTCAACAGTAATTAGAGGGGCTTGAACATCTTCATGTCGTTCTTGCAAAGAAAACTCTTTCATTATTCATAAAGAGTTAATATCGTAAATATGTTGACATGTGTATCAGAACTAGGAAGAAAATGAGAAGCAATTCACATGATTGTTTTCGTGAAAGAAAGTCAAAATAAATTAAATTTACAGTGCCACCTTTCAGTATTTTCTCTGAATAAGCAGATAAAGGTTTTTAATGTGCAAAATTTTAGTTTGCGGAAGATACAAACGTCGGTGGAGTTGTTGACAGTGAGGAAGGATGTGTCAGGTTACAGCGGGATATAGATAAGTTGCAGAGCTGGGCAGAAAGGTGGCAAATAGAGTTCAATGTCGGTAAGTGTGAGGTGATTCACTTTGGTAAGAGTAACAAAAAGATGGGGTACTGGGCTAATGGTCGGATACTTGGTAGTGTGGATGAGCAGAGGGATCTTGGTGCCCATGTACACAGATCTCTGAAAGTTGCCACCCAGGTAAATAGTGCGGTGAAGAAGGCATATGGTGTACTGGCTTTTATTGGTAAGGAATTGAGTTCCGGAGCCCTGAGGTCATGTTGCAGTTGTATAAGACTCTGGTGCGGCCGCATCTGGAGTATTGTGTGCAGTTTTGGTCGCCATACTACAGGAAGGATGTGAAGGCAATGGAACGGGTGCAGAGGAGGTTTACCAGGATGTTGCCTGGTATGGTAGGAAGATCGTATGAGGAAAGGCTGAGGGACTTGGGGCTGTTTTCATTGGAGAAAAGTAGGTTTAGGGTTGACTTGATAGAGGTGTACAAGATGAATAGGGGTTTAGATAGGGTTGACCATGAGAACCTTTTTCCAAGTATGGAGTCAGCTATTACGAGGGGGCATAGCTTTAAATTAAGGGGTGGTCGGTATAGGACAGATGTTAGGGGTAGACTCTTTACTCAGCGAGTTGTGAGTTCATGGAATGCCCTGCCAGTAGCAGTGGTGGACTCTCCCTCTTTATGGGCATTTAAACGGACATTGGATAGGCATATGGAGGATAGTGGGCTAGTGTAGGTTAGGTGGGCTTGGATCGGCGCAACATCGAGGGCCAAAGGGCCTGTACTGCGCTGTATTTTTCTATGTTCTATGTTCTAAAATCAACATGTTTTCACCTACAGTTGTACTAAGCCGAAATTAAATTATTTTATTTTGCAATACTTCAACTGGAACCTTGATTGGCAAGCGACGACTTATGTTGATGTTAGCATCCTCGGTCATTTGTAATAAAGCATGGTTATTGGTTTTAGCTAAATATTTTGTGTGCAATTACTGAATCAAAATGTAAGAAATCAAATGCATTTATTGGATGGAACTGGTCACCAAATGTTTATTGTGGCTTTTGTTCTCAGGAACGATAAGATACTTCCTCTGGTTTTTCTCCTGAGCAGTAATTAGATGACCAGGAAGACATTTGTGTGGCTGTGTGTGCCCTATTGTGTGAGCAGTGATTTCATTGACATTGAGATATTTTGCTTATGCAGGAAGGGATTAATAATCGCGTTAAAGTTCTTAATTAAAGTTATATTTTCTTTTTAAAAATTATGAGAATTCCTTTGTGAAACAATGATTTAGAGATGCCGGAATTGGACTGGGGTGAGCAAAGTTAAAAATCACATGACACTAGGTTATCGTCCAACTGGTTTATTGGGAAGCACTAACTTTCAAGGAGCTGCCTCTTCATCAGGCGATCTTCATCTCTTCATCTGCTCGGCCAAGAGAATAAGGATTGGTGTACGTGAGGTGTTGAAATGCACAATACTGATGCGTTAAATGTTTATTGAAACTCTTCTGCAGAATTAAGTTCACATAATAAACAATATTTGAACATTCTTGAGCTGACTGGAAGTAAAATCCTGTTGCCCACCATATGGATAACACTTGGATGTATTTTGTATAATAAAATGATTTTCATTACTTAGATACTATTTCTGACACCAGTGGCTAAATATTGATTAGATTAAATGTCATATGAGTTATACATTAGTTTTCTCTCAAAGACCTGTGCAGCACAGGAATTGAGGAGAAAGTGAGGTCTGCAGATGCTGGAGATCAAAGCTGAAACTTTATTGCTGGAACAGCACAGCAGGTCAGGCAGCATCTAGGGAACAGAAGATTCGACGTTTCGTGCACATGCCCTTCTTCAGGAATGAGCAGAGAGTGTTCAGCAGGAGAAGATAAAAGGTAGGGAGGAGGGACTTGGAGGAGGGGCGTTGGAAATGTGATAGGTGGAAAGAGGTCAAGGTGAGGGTGATAGGTCGGAGTAGGATGGAGGCGGAGAGGTCAAGAAGAAGACTGCAGGTCAGGAAGGCGGTGCCGGGCTGGAGGGATTCGGCTGAGACAAGGTGGGGGGAGGGGGGATGAAGAAACTGGTGAAGTCCAAGTTCATCCCCTGTGGTTGGAGGGTTCCCAGTCGGAAGATAAGACACTCCTCCTCCGACCGTCGCGTTGTTGTGGTTTGGCGGTGGATGAGTCCAATGACCTGCATATCCTCGGTGGAGTGGGAGGGGGAGTTGAAATGCTGTGCTACAGGGTGATTGGGTTGGTTCGTCCGGGTGGCCCAGAGGTGCTCTCTGAATCGCTCCACAAGTAGGCGGCCTGTCTCCCCAATATAGAGGAGGCCACACCGGCTGCAGCGGATGCAGTAGATAATGTGGGTGGAGGTGCAGGTGAATCTGTGGCGGATATGGAAGTTTCCTTTGGGGCCTTGGAGAGAAGTGAGGGGGGAGGTGTGGGCGCAAGTGTTGCACCTCCTGCGGTTGCAAGGGAAGGTGCCGGGAGTGGAGGTTGGGTTGGTGGGGGGTATGGATCTGACAAGGGAGTCGCGGAGGTAGTGGTCTCTACGGAAAGCTGATAGAGGAGGGGAGGGAAATATATCCTTGGTGGTGGGGTCCGTTTGGAGGTGGCGGAAGTGACGGCGGATGATGCGCTGTACATGGAGATTGGTGGGGTGGTAGGTGAGGACCAGTGGGGTTCTGTCCTGGTGGCGGTTTGAGGAGCGGGGCTCAAGGGCGGAGGAGTGGGAAGTGGAGGAGATGCGGTGGAGGGCATCGTCGATCACGTCGGGGGGGAAATTGCGGTCCTTGAAGAAGGAGGCCGTCTGTGTTGTGCGTATTTTGAACTGGTCCTCCTGGGAGCAGATGCGGCGGAGTCGAAGGAATTGGGAGAATGGGATGGCGTTTTTACCGGGGGGCGGGGTGGGAGGAGGTGTAGTCCAGGTAGCTGTGGGAGTCGGTCGGTTTGTAGTAGATGTCCGTGTTGATTCGGTCGTCTGAGATAGAAACAGAAAGGTCTAGGAAGGGGAGGGAGGAGTCCGAGACTGTCCAGGTGAATTTGAGATCGGGGTGGAAGGTGTTAGTGTAGTGGATGAACTGTTCAACCTCCTCGTGGGAGCACGAGGTAGCGCCGATACAGTCATCAATGTAGCGGAGGAAAAGATGGGGGGGTGGGGCCAGTGTAGTTGCGGAAGATGGATTGTTCCACATACCCTACGAAGAGGCAGGCATAGCTGGGGCCCATGCGGGTGCCCATGGCTACTCCTTTTGTTTGGAGAAAGTGGGAGGATTGGAAAGAAAAGTTGTTCAGGGTGAGGACCAGTTCAGTCAGTCGAAGGAGGGTGTCGGTGGAAGGGTACTGGGTGGTACGGCGGGAAAGGAAGAAGCGGAGTGCTTTGAGTCCTTCGTGATGGGGGATGGAGGTGTACAGGGACTGGATGTCCATGGTGAAGATGAGGCGTTGGGGACCGGGGAAGCGGAAATCCTGGAGGAGGTGGAGGGCGTGGGTGGTGTCACGGACGTAGGTGGGGAGTTCTTGGACTAATGGGGACAGGACCGTGTCGAGGTATGCCGAGATGAGTTCGGTTGGGCAGGAGCAGGCTGAGACGATGGGTCGTCCGGGGCAGTCAGGTTTGTGGATTTTGGGCAGGAGGTAGAAACGGGCGGTGCGGGGTTGTGGGACTATGAGGTTGGAGGCGGTGGATGGGAGGTCCCCTGAGGTGATGAGGTTATGGATGGTCTGGGAGATGATGGTTTGGGGGTGTGGGGTGGGGTCATGGTCAAGGGGGCAGTAGGAGGAGGTATCTGCGAGCTGGCGTTTGGCCTCAGCGGTGTAGAGGTCGGTGCGCCAAACTACTACTGCGCCTCCCTTGTCAGCTGGTTTGATGGTGAGGTTGGAGTTGGAACGGAGGGAGTGGAGGGCTGTGCGTTCCGAGGGTGAGAGGTTGGAGTGGGTGGGAGGGGTGTGGGAGTTCAGGTAGCGGTTAATATCGCGGCGGCAGTTTGCAATAAAGAGGTCGAGGGCAGGTAGGAGGCCAGCACGGGGTGTCCAGGTGGATGGGGTGTGTTGGAGGTTGGAGAAGGGGTCGTCAGAGGGTGGGTGAGGGTCTTGATTGAAAAAGAAGGCACGGAGGCGAAGGCGGCGGAAGAATCGTTCAATGTCACTCCGTGTATTGAATTCATTGACCCGAGAACGTGTGGGAACGAAGGTGAGACCCCTCCTGAGGACTGATCTCTCATCCTCAGAGAGGGGCAGGTCCGGAGGGATGGTGAACACACGGCAGGGCGGGGAGCTAGGACCTGGTGTGGGACTGGAGCTGGATGTGGGGGCGGGGTTAGGCCTGGGGGCGGGGACAGAGGTCGGCGGGGGGGCGGGGTTAGGCGCGGTGACGGAACTCGGCCGGGGGGCGGGGTTAGGCGCGGTGACGGAACTCGGCCGGGGGGCGGGGTTAGGCGCGGTGACGGAACTCGGCCGGGGGGCGGGGTTAGGCGTGGTGACGGAACTCGGCCGGGGGGCGGGGTTAGGCGTGGTGACGGAACGCGGCGGGGAGGCGGAGACACATGCGGCGATGTCCGAATGCAGGTCGCTGACGTCACTGGGGGCGGAAGTAGCTGCGGCGACCACGGAGACAGCACAGGAATTGGCCATTTGGCCCATAACGTTGTGCTGAACGTAATGCAAAAGAAACTCATCACTTCTGCCTACCCTTGGTCCATATCCTTCCAAATTATCAAAATGAACATTAAAGAGCCTTAATGTATCTGCTTCCACCACCAACCCTGGAAGTTCATTCCAGACACCTACCACTCCCTGTGTACACAACAAATTGCCCCTTACATGCCCCTTGAACTTACCCCCCTAACCTTAAACGCATGTCACATAGTTTTTGATACTTCAACTCTGGGAAAAACTTTATGACCGTCAACCCCATCTATGTATCTCATGATTGTACAGACTTCCATCAAGTCTTTCCCCAGTCTCCGCCACTCCACAAAAAAGCAATCTGAGTTTTTCTCGCCTCTCCAAATCCAGGCAGCATCCTGGTAAACGCCCTCTGTGCCCTCTCCAAAGCCTCCATACCCTTCCTGGAACATGGTGAACAGAAGTGAATACAATACTTTAAGTATGCCTTTACTGAAGTCTTGTAAAGTTACAACATGATTTCCTGACTCTTGTAACCAGTTCCCTGACGAATAAAGGCAAGCGTGCCATTTGCCTTCCTAACCACCTAATTACTTGCATGGTCACTTTCAGGGAGCCATGGTCTTGAACGCCAAGATCCCTTTGAATAATAAAGCTGTTAGGGTCCTGCTATTAACTATCTACCTTTCCTTAACAGTTGAGCTTCCAAAGTGAAACACCTCACACGTGTATGGATTATACTTTACTTTTAATTACTCTGCCCATATCTGCAATTTATCTTTTTCCTGCTGATTTATTTGACAACCCTCTACGTTGTCCCCAACTGCACTGAACGTTATATCATCTGCAAATTTATTAACTCACCCAATTAGATTTTAATCTATGTCACTTCTATATAATTGTATCGCAAACAGAAGGGTTCCAGTACAGATCCCTGTGGAAAAAAGACAGAAAATTAGGGAAATGCAGACTTCTTGAAGTAATGAGGTTTTTTTCAATGACAGAACAATTCTGATGAATAATCTTGTAAAGTGTGATTTTTAAAAAATTAACCCAATATTTTAATTCTGAGTTTACTGATCTTAATGAATATCCAGTACAAACTGCTTTGAAAATATTGAATCATTTTAAGTGTTGCGTTCTCACATTAAATATTATTTAATTGTCATTTCAATTATCACACCATCATGAGATTTACATTTTAGTTCAATCCATTATTTATTAGAGACAGTATCATAATGAAATATTAACATTCTTTTCAGGTCAACACCTGCAATCAACCAAAGTTCTCTCACCCAACAATCATTCTAACTCTCTCATTCTCTTTCATTTGAATTCTTGTATTAATGGAAAGATCATTAATCAGTCTTATCAATTAAGAGATGGCTAACTATTTTTCACATCAATATTTCAGTTTTTTCCAACATGATGTACAATTACATTGTAATAGGGTTTTCTCATCATTCTTAAATTTGTTAACAGCCATTTTAAAACTAATTATTACCAAAATCTAACCGGTAATCATTGTGGAAATCCAATATCTCCAGCTGTAGATGTGGAACTATGTCTCAGTACATCAACTGATACAAACAATATTGCACTCTACAATCTCTTAATCTTAGCAAAAATAATTTTAAGTATGGAATCTTAGCTGGATTGAATTGGTTGTGAGAAAAAATGCAGTCTGAAGAAAGGTCACTGGGCCCAAGTATTAACACTGATTTCTCTCCACAGAGGCTGCCAGACCTGCTGAGTTATTTTCCAGCAATTACTGATTTTGTTTGTGATTTTCAGCATCCACAGTTTGGTTTACATTCTTGTATTGATTGTATTTCACTTCAATTTTAACATTTCTACATTTCTAGTTATTACAATAAGAGCTAAGTATTTTCCATGTTAAGCATTATTTAAATTTCACGTGTTCCTTGTGTAAATAAACCAGAATTAACAAATGTTTGTTCCATGCTTTTACAATAGATATTGAATTCTTAGAAATCACAATATTTTGAAAATGAGGGAAGTTGTCTTTCGCCGAGTAGTCACATTGAATCTCTAATGCTTTATTTCCAAATCATGTGCATTAAAAAGCAGGTTAATTTTAATTTATGCAGATGAATAACTGCTTCAAACAAATTGACTTATTTGATTATCATGAGATTTATATTTATTTAAGACCATTGTTGCTTCATTCCATCATTATTAGAAATTACTAATTCCTTTTATTGGTCCATTACACACTGGAACTGTCTAATACAATCCTAGTCTAATTATAACAATAAATATATGAGCAGTTTTCCCTGTGAATAAACACAGTAAGTATGTCATTATAGTCCTGCCCTTCCTGCATGGGAATATTATGGAGGCTCTGGTAATGTGTGTACTAGTAGACCAGGAGCCATGGGTTCAATTCCCACCTTCAAAAGAGATGTGTCAAAACACCTCAGAGTTGATTCGAAAATATCTAAGTGTCTATTGAATTGCTTTTCAACCAACATTGTCTCAACTTGTAACTTTTGTTCATTATAATGATCACAACATCTTGAATTTATTTGCTTAACATCACTGATTAAAGTATGAATGTTATTACGCTGCTTCTAAATACCTCTCAACTTTTAATAACTTTGCAGTATTAAAGATTCTACAGTATAAATACTATTTAAGGTGAGGGGGAAAGATTTAATAGGGGTCTGAGGGGCAACTTTTCCACACAGTGTGTTTCACATATTGGGATGAGCTGTGAGATGAAGGGCAGTGGCTGGTACAATTACAACATCTAAAAGACTTTGGGACAGTTTGTTGGATAGAAAACGTCCAAAGGGGTATGGGACAAACACAGGGAAATGGGACTAGTTTAGTTTAGGAAACCTGGCCGGAGTGCCAAGTTAGGCTGAATGGCCTGTTTCCGTGCTGTATCAGTCTAGCATTCTACAATTCAAACTTCACTGTGATTGATAAAGAAAAGAACAAACGGGTGTTAATTCTATTTTGTGTCCATAAAAAAGTGACATGAATTTTTAATAATTTTGTCACATGAAGTAATTCGCTCTTATTGTGATTAGAAATACAATGAATGTGAGCATTGAAGTGAAATATAATGAAATCAATTCAACTGTGTTTCCATAGTTAAAATAAAAATTGATATTCACAATCATTGTGAGTTTGTACATTGTAATATCTTTACATTACTTCATGTACTAAGCCATTATTACACATTTATACCCCCTACTGAACTGAACAATAATTAGATATTAGCAACACTTAGATTTTCGAAAATCTATCAGTACACTTAGAAGAAGGAGAAATTTAATATTGCTACATGACTGTGCAATGCGCAGACATGAACAGGAATTGTTGCAGTGAAAAGTAGTTATAGTTCTCTGAATTCATAAGGCTGAGATTACTGTGATTATTCAAATGAGCAAAAGTCAGTTTGCAAAGCGTGTTGGATGCAAAATGATTGGTTCCACTGTGGGATAGTTGACCTGAAAACAATAGCATTGTTGCAATGGATTAAATTAAAATATGGATTAAAATAATAAATGGATCTGATGATATACGTTAGAAAGACAAATTATTCTGCAATTATTATAAGGATAATGAATTCCTAATAAATGTTGTATTCTGAACAAATAAATTGACTCAATATTTTAAAAACACTTTGCTCTGATGTTGATTAGACGTACATTAAGATCGGTAAACTGAAGACTGAAATATAATACTTAGATTGATGGATTGAGGGCAATAAATGAGCCAATCAACAGTTATTGAAAATGATTTTTTTTGTCAAAATGCAGACAATATAGAAGTAATGTATTTCATTCAATTAGTTTACTTGTAGAAACATGTGTTTTTAATTTATGTAATTTTATTCTGATCGATGTTCAAACATTTGTGTCTGAATTAGGAAGAAAATAAAAAGATAGTGAAAGTGAATATGAGAGTGACCACAAGATACAGTCCATGACATTTGATAGAAAAAGGAATTTGCATAATCTTATGACTATTTAATGTTAATAAATAATTAACTCCTCAGGTACTGAAGCAGTCCAAGTCCAAGTACAACAAGATCTGGACAATATCCAGGCTTGGGCTTACAGGAAGCAAGTAACATACATGCCACACAAATGCAGGCTATCACGTATAAGAAATAACCTAACCACCATCCCTTGACATTCGATGGTGTTACCATGACTGAACACCTACTATCAACATTATCCTGTGGATAATCATTGATCAGGAACTGAATTGGTCTCACCACATAAACACAGTGGCTACAAGAGTAATTCAACTCCTGGCTCCTGAAATCCTGTCCAAACGCTACCAGGCACAAGTCAGGAGTGTGATGGAATACTCCCCACTTGGCTGGATGAGTCCAGCCCTAACAACACTCAAGAAACTTGATACCATCTGGAATAAAGCAGCCCGCTTGATTGGCACTGCTGCTACTGAGCATCAGTGGTGGTGAGGGTGGATGCCTGTGGATGTCCTAGCTGCAATCTCTGCCTCTTCTTATTAACAAAAATAAATGAATCTTACATTGCTCAACTTTCTCATCAAAACTGAGTACAGTATTCACCCCAGCCCTCTGTTATACTAACCAGCAGCATTTCCACCACCAATAGCATCTCCTCTTAAAATATTTTGTCAGTAACTTGTAATTAACTGGTTACTACAATTACAACTGAAAATGTGTTACTAGAAAAGTGCAGCAGGTCAGGCAGCATCAAAGGAGCAGGAGAATCGACGTTTCGGGCATGAGCCCTTCTTCACGAAGGTCCTGAAGAAGCAGTGAACCAAATTTTGAAATGATATAGGTGTCTTACACAACTTGCTGCAAGGATACAGACAGTAGAATCTGAGGTGATCATGAGTATGTGGAAGTGAATGTGGGAGACAAGCCGGAACTGTATTGGATTAGTGATGGTGAGAGGGAACAAATATTGGATGCAGGGTTTCAGCAGCTGATGGACTGACGCTCAGGTGAGCCATCGGAAATTGAGCAAGTGACCACCATCTAATAGGACAGAGAAACTGATCCATCAGCCTGAAACTGACTGACCACGTGGCTGTCTGTGACTCCAACACAAGTGAATGGAAACATTGCTCAGAGCCTGTTTCTTTAACATTCAACACAACCAGGAAATGGAAAGTGAATAATTAGCTGAAAATAAGGCAACTGCTCTGTTAGAGTCAAAACCATTCAATGTTCAGTTATTGAACATTACAGACTCTCACAATATTCTAACCTGCAGAATCACAGTAAAAGGGGAAAGTAAACAACATTCTTGGCAAAGACATAATGAACCAACTGCTTGTATAAAAACAGCTCAGAACAAAGGGGCTGAATCCTCCACAAACTGACAAACACAGATACCATCAGATTTATAGATAGAGATTGGAATTCTTTAGAAAAATACTTTCCTGCGTATGGTGTGTGGTAGAAACCATTCTCAGAGTGAACGGCCACATATTTCATTTGAAAAGAGTCTCTGTTTTCCCTCAGGTGTGTCACGCACTTACAGACTGACTTACAGACAAAGGAAACCTGATCAGGGACTCGCAGGTTAATTAAGCTATTAGTGACAGTCCATTGCACACAACAAGAGCTTAGACCACAACAGATTCTAGTGAAACCAACAATGCAATGAAAAAGGTGAATTAGTCTTTATAATCATGCAGCCTCTCTCAATCAAATAATCCCAGCCAACTTCCAAACATTTTAAAACTATTAATACCAATGTATACATATTTATTTCCTTTCCTAATTTCCTCCAAAAATATATCTGATTATTCTCTTCCAAATATATTTTAAATGGTCAATTCATAATCACAATTCATTTCCAATTATTCTTAGTACAAAACAACTTGCAAACTAAAATAGTTTTCATGTTAATAATGACACTGGAAACCTTGTTATGTAGTTTACCCATATTTCCAAATATTGTTTTGTTTCATTACTGCAGTGAAGCTAAAATTAAAGTCTATTTATTTTCTCTGATATCCTTCCATTACTTTATTCCCTAATAAGAATGCCCATGGTGTAATGGGTGACAAACTTTAAATAAAATTGAATTTTCATTGCAAGAACTTGGACAAATAATCACATATTATTCAGTTCATTCATTGTCGTTGATTATCAGTTATTTTCACTGTATGATCACGTTAAATTCACTTAAATAATCACAGAATTTTCACCTGTATAGATATGTAAAGTGAATGTCAAATTATTAATGTTTCAAGTCAAACCAAATTCACATTTTGCTCTGTTTTATTCCAGGAATGACAGGATGTGTTACATTATTATGGGAAACAGGAACAAGTGAAGGTGGTGGATCTCAGACGTGAGGCCTTAAAGCTAAAGGGCCAGGTGGTAGTTACAGTGGGGAGTGTACCTAGTGCCCCGCTCTCCTTAGAAGGCAGTGAGGATGGTGACACTGACTGGAACAGGTTAGATGACAAAGCGCCCATGTATGGACAGAGGGACGACAATGGGTGGGATTACCCACTGCCCTGTAAGGCCCAGAGGGCCGTGTCTATGGCACCGCTGTGCATCAAAGCTCAAACTTGGACAGACAGGAGGGGGGCACGAAAGGGAACTGACAGAAACCAAACTGAACTGTTTACCCGGCTGAACGACAGATGTTGGTGAATGAATATCCAGCCTGATAGAGAAATGGTAATAATGGGCCTTACTGGGAGAATGCATAAATTAGTTGAGGTACCGATGATGGTGTCAGGCTAAAATCTTTTAGGCCAAGATGCCCCGACGTGTACAGCAGAACCTGTCTCTGCAATGAGAGGGTGAGGGTGTAAGCCGGTCCCCCCCAGTGCACAGCCGATCAGTGTCTCCAGGCATTTACAGATATTACAGGGACTCACTGGGGAGGAGACAGGCTGAATGGGCTAAAATAACCTTGGTGACTCAGGGGGCCAAGGGTAATATCGAGTATCATACAGAGAGGAAGCCTGAGGTGTGTAAGGACCACGGGGGATTACCAAACCCCAACCTGTGATGATGAAATTGGTTTGATGTATTTAAAAGATGACATGGGACCCTATTTAACTGTAATTATAAACATGGGACTCCCAGTGGAAGATAATTCTAACCACATTCTGAATTGGACCATGAGAGCTGAGGCAATCTCAGAAACATAGGGGAATAGCTGCAATACAGGGAGGGTAACCAGACCCACAATGTTACAAGTGAAGCATGAAAGGGCACATAGCCAAGGAACGTAGGCAGAGAGAGGGAGATAGATGTTCACATTGTGTGTGTGCATGAGTTCACGTAGGCACATGAATATTCATTGATGCTGTGTTTGGGAACCAGCAGAACATAATATTAATACAGGAGCATCTATATCAGTTACCGATATGGATTTGCCCCTCACCCCTCAATTACTAAAATGAGAGCAGTTGGAGAGGGAATCGAGGAAGCTGGATGAAATAAACCTGTTCCAATGCAGATCATGGATATGGCAAAATATATTCAGATATGGGAGTGTGAAACTGAGGAAAGGACCATTCTGGGAGTTCCCATTTTAGAACAGTTCGGAACAACTATTGATGTAGAGACACAAACTCTAATATGGGAACAACCTGGCCAGGCCCGGGACAGGAAGCAAAGGAGAGGCGACATCTCCAGATTAGTTACCTTGCAGGGAGACTGGAACTGTCAGAGAATCTGGGGAGTTATAGCTAGGACCCAAACAGCAGTGTGCGTAACTCAAACAGGAATGCTGGTTATTATCTGTTGTTCCTGTCAAGATCGAGGGCCCTCTCACTCCCCACAAAAACCGGATCCTATTAAAGCTGAGGCTGAGGAGGCAGTAATTGTGAGAGAAGCAGGGAATAGTCAGACCAACAGTATCCCAGACTAACTCACAGAAGCCGAAAGGCTCATCCCACCTCACTATTGATTATACCTCCCTCGGTAAATCCGCCACTAAAGAGTATCCTACAGTAGTGAACCACACCACTGTATTTAATGGATGAAAATTGCAACAGGATACAGTCTCAGCCCTTGATATTGTGAATGGGTTCCTGTGGACCTGGAACGGCAGAATAAGCAGCATTTACTGTCTGAGGAAAGCAGTAGACCTGGATCCAGTTACCTCAGGGATCCCATAATATTCCAGTATATCCCACTGATACATGGCTGATGGAGTTCGTCAATTTAATCTTACCAACACCTCAATATCTCAGTTGGAGAGAAAGAACACAGATATTACACAGAGTATTGGGTCAGGTCAGGCCGGCCGGGCTTAAAATTAACCCACAGAGCGTGGGAAGGTAGGGAGAGATGTACCTGGGACATCACATCAGGGAAATCAAATCAGCAAAGGAGGGGGACAATCCCAGTGGAACGAAAGACCATGATTTCAAAACTATCCATCCGCAAACCGTGAACGGGATAAGGCAAACTTTAGGATTGTTTAATTATTGGAGGACTTTTGTGGAGAATTACCCAGAAATGGCAGAACCATCACGAGCCCTGACAGAAGCACGGACATTAGCCAGGGGTCAGGGAGTCAGCACAGACACAGACAGACAGCATGCCTTTGGTATAGTTCATGACCAAGTGATGGCCTGGGCTCGGTGAGGGTACATCACCTTGTCTGGGGGCCACATAGAACATGAAGAACAGGTCAGAGAATTTGTAGAAGCAGCTAACTTTCCCAGTGAAGCAGCAATAATGAAGATTATAGCTCACAGGAAAGTAGAAACCTCACACCATCAGGGCAGTGAGTATGTGGGTAAGGCAGGTGAATAGACAATAGGTGCAGGAGTAGGCCCTTCTGCCCTTCGAGCCAGCACCACCATTCATTATGATCATGGCTGATCATCCTCAATCAGTATCCTGCTCCTGCCTTATCCCCATAACCCTTGATCCCACTATCCTTAATAGCTCTATCCAACTCTTTCTTGAAAGTATCCAGAGACCTGGCCTCCACAGCCTTCTGAGGCAGTGCATTCCATACACCCACCACTCTCTGGGGGCAGGGGTTTCTCCTCAACTCTGTTCTAAGTGGCCTAACCCTTATTTTTAAACTGTGTCCTCTGGTTCAGGACTCACCCATCAGCGGAAACATGCTTCCTGTCTCCAAAGTGTCCAATCCTTTAGTAATCTTATAAGTGAAATACTGACTGAAACAGTGCAGACATTTGAGGAGATGGCAATGAGCATAGCTACAGAAGTGAGAGAGGAGGTTTAAAGATATTCCCAGAAACAGTCCCACAACAGGAGAAACAGGAATGGGAAAAGGGTGGAGCAGTAATAGGACACGACAGAGTCTGGATGATCCAGCAGTGCCACTACACTGTATAAGACAAACATTATTAAAAACATATCATGGGCTGGCCCATATTGGGGAGGATAAAATGCAATATCAGATGATCCACTCCAATCCTTGCCTGGAACAGGGAGAAATACAGCAAGGTTTTGTCGAAGGTGTGTAGTCTGTTCACAGTGTGAGCCAGGGAAAGCAATCAGGATAAAATGGAGGCAGCAGCAGGGACCCAGGGGCCCATGGGAACAGTTACAGATGGATTTTACACACACACACCATTCCCAGTCCCAGGGAAGGAAGCCCTACTGGGTTTTAATAAATAGGTTTACTCAGTGGGTGGAAGCATTCCCCTGCAGATTCTGACCAAGGGACAAATGTTACAGGGAACATAGCTAAAGAGCTATGTGCCCTGTTTGGTACTGAACAGAAATCCCATCCCCCATACCACCCCCAGAGCTCTGGGACAGTAGAAAGAATGACACAGACACTGAAAGCTAGTCTGACTAAGGCTCTCTCAGAGACAGGACAGCGATGGGTTAGGGTACTCCCCACCAGCTTAATGAAACTGAGGACAACCCCAGCAAAGGGGACGGGGCTGTCCCCCGTTGAATTAGTGACTGGATGGACTATGCAGATGCCACAGGGTATGGTAGTGAGAGGGCCAGAGACATGTGGTAGTGGGAGGCTGGAGATGTGCAATGACAAGGATAGGGTTAAACCATTTGTGAAAGAAATGGCAAAGCAGCTGCATGAGCTGAGAGAATCTGAGACTGTGAAAGGGAACACGGAAATATCCGAGCTGACATTCCAAACCCTGGAGTTCAGGTCAGGGGGAAAATATTACTGGAACATATGAAGTAAACACATCAAAATGCTGGACTTATCTGGGGGAGCCAGAGAGGGACGTCTCCCATCATGTATTAGTAAGGAGCTCTGAATAAACGTTGGTCATGCTGCTCAACACAGAACTCAAGGCTCCTCTTTGATATTTCTCCCAGCAACAGTTGTGCAGGGGCATGTTGCTGGCTGGAAGTCTATGGCTAATGCTGTTCCACAAGGATCAGAACTGGGACATCCGTTGTTTGTAATGTATATAAATGAAAAGTTTGAAAATGCAAATGATTTAATTAGCAAGTTTGTAGATGGCACAAACTGTTGAAGTTGTGAATCATGAAGAATGATGACAAAGGATACAGCAAGAAAGAGATGAGTCAGAAAGTTTTGTGGAGAAATTGCAGATATATTTTAACTCAGACAGGTGTGAGGTGATGGGTTTTGGAAGACACATAGCAAGAGGAATGTATACAATAAACGGAAGGGCCCTGAGCAGCACTGATATACAGAGGGATCTTCAGTTGCAAGCTGAAAGGTCCCTGAAAGTGGTGAAGGAGGTGAATGGCAGGCTTGCCTTCTTCTGTCAGGGGAGTGAATATAAAACTATAATCAGGCCACCTTTGGGGTATTGTGTGCCGTTTTGATCACCACATTATAGGTAGAATGTGAAGGCTTTTGGGAAAGTGGAAACAGGTTTGCCAGGATGTTGCCTGGATTGGGAGAGGTTGGAAAAACTTGGATTATTGTCTTTGGAAAATCAATGGCTGTGGGGTGACCCAACTGGCACAGACAGAGTTTGTAAACCATGGTTTACTACAGAAATTGCATCTCTTGTTAAGAAGAAGAAAGAGGCTTATGTGTTGATGAGGCAAAATGGTACAGTTGAAGCAATAGAGAGTTACAGATCAGCTAGGAAGGATTTAAAGAGAGAGTTAAGAAAAGCAAAGGGAGGACACGAGCAGTCTTTAGCAAACAGAATAAAGGATAAGCCTGCAATTTTCTATAGGTATGTGAAGAATAAAACGATGATTAGGGTAGGAATAGGGCTAATCAAAGACACAAGTGGGAAGTTGAGTGTGGACCCTGCAGAGATCGGAGAAGTGCTAAATGAACATTTCTCATCGGTGTTTACACAGGAAAAGGAGAATATTGTAGAGGACAAAAATGTGGTACGAGATATTAGACTAGAAAGGATTGAGGTTAGTTACGCACAGGTGTTATCAATTCTAGAAGGAGTGAAAGTAGACATGTACCCAGGCCGGATGGGGTTCATCCGTGGATTCTCTGAGAAGCTAAGGAGGAGATAGCAGAGCCTTCGGCTTTGATATTTGAGTCATCATTGTCTATGGGTTTAGTACCCGAGGACTGGAGGATTGCAAATGTTGTGCCCTTGTTCATGAAGGGCAGCAGAGATGACCCAGGTAATTATAGACCAGTGAGCCTTACTTCCATTGTAGGAAAGGTTTTGGAAAGGATTATAAGAGAAAATAGTTATAATCATCTAACAAGCAACAATTTGATTTCAGATAGTCAACATGGTTTTGTCAAGGGCAGGTCGTGTCTCACAAACCTCATTGAGTTTTTTGAGAAGGTGACCAAGCATTTAGATGAGACTAGGGCAGTTGACGTGGTATACATGGACTTCAGTAAAGCCTTTGATAAGGTTCCACATGGTCGATTGATGGAGAAAATGCATGAGGCATGGAGTTGAGGGTGATTTAGCAGTTTGGATTAAAACCTGGCTTTCTGAGAGAAGGCAGCGAGTGGTGGTTGATGGAAAATATTCAGTCTGGAGCCAAATTACTTGTGGTGTTTTACAAAGATCTGTTTTGGGACCACTGCTGATTGTCATTTTTAAAAGTGACTTAGACGCAGGCATATGTGGATGGATTAGTAAATTTGCAGATGACACTAAAGTCTGTGGAGTAGTAGACAGTTTGGAAGAATGTTACAGGTTGCAGGGGGATTTAGATAAACTGCAGAATTGGGCTGAGAGGTGCAAGTGGAGTTCAATGCAGCTAAATGTGAGGTGATGCACTTTGGGAAGAATAACAGGAAGGCAGAGCACTGGGACAATGAAAAGATTCTTGGTAGTATGGATGTGCAGAGGGATGTCGGGATCCATGTACATAGATCCCTGAAAGTTGCCACCCAGGTGGATAGTGCTGTTAAGGCGGCATACGGCGTGTTAGATTTCATTGTAGAGGGATTGAGTTCTGGAACCGCAATATCATGCTGCAACTATACAAAATGCTGGTGCGGCCACAGTTTTAATATTGTGTACAGTTCTGGTCGCCCCATTACAAAAAGGATGCGGAAGCATTGGAAAAGGTGTAGAGGAGATTTATCAGGATGGTGTCTGGTCTGGAGGGAAGGTCTTATGAGGAAAGGCTGAGAGACTTGGATCTGTTCTCATTGGAAAGAAGGCAGCTAAGGGGGGATTTGATAGAGACATACACGATGATCAGAGGATTAGATATGGTAGACATTGAAAGTCTTTTTCTGAGGATGACGACGACAGCTTGTACGAGAGGGCACAACTACAAATTGAGGGGTGATAGATTTAAGACAGATGTCAGAGGCAAATTCTTTACACAGAGAGAGTGGAAAGTGTGTGGAATGCTCTACCAGCTAAGGTAGTCAACTCAGCCACATTAGGGAGTTTTAAACAATCCTTAGATAAGCTCATGGATGATTTTGGGATAGTGTCGGGGGACGAGTTGAGACAATTCCACAGGTCGGCGCAACATTGAGGGCCGAAGGGTCTGTTGTGCACTGTATTGTTATATGTTCTATTTCTATAATCTGCATTTTTTTCCTCTAGAAATGACAAATTCTAGAGGCCATAGATTTCAGGGGACGGGGGAAATTTAAAGAAACTAAAAACCGAGAGAACAGCAGATGCTGTAAATCAGAAACAAAAAACAGAAGCTTCTGGAAATGCTCAACAAATCTGAAAGCATCTGTAAAGAGAAATCAGAGTTCACGTTTCTGAGGAAGGACCCGAAACATTAACGGATTTTTATTTTCACAGATGCTGCAAGACCTGCTGAGCATTTCCAACAACGTGTGAAAGTTTAAAGGGAGTTATATCAGGCAAGTTTCTTATGCAAAAGGTGGTAGATGACTGGAATGTACTCTCCTGGGAGGTGTAAAAGCAGAAACAATCACAATGCTTAAGATGCATTTGGGCAGGCGCATACACTGGTAGGGTTTGGCAGGTATATGGATCATGACCAGGCAGGTGGAATTAGTTTGGGATGGCATCATGGTCCGCACAGACATGTTGGGCCAATTATTCAGATGCTGCACTGTTCTGTTTTCCAGGGTGTAGAATGTGTGGAGCGAGAGATAATATTTTGAGTGGAATATGTCTCTTCTTTAGAATACACAGTAAGTGGATGCATTTTGAGAGAAGCAACGTTGAAACGGAATATATATTTGAATGTCACAGACACAGAGAGCAGGACAGCAAGAATGGGGGACAATGTGTACCAATCATTAAAAGAGAGAAGTGTTTTGAGTGTTTTGAGTAAAACATGAAGTGTTTTGAGTAAAACAAATGGGATGCTGGGCTTCATTAATGGGGGAATGATAACAAACTCACGGAAAAGATGCTGACCCTTGACAAAGCTCTAGTTAGGTCACAGTCAATCATTGCATTCAATTCTGGTCAACAGATTCCTGTTCAGAATGAGGAAGTTAAAATACCATAGAGGGACCAGTTCCATACCTTTTGCTTCTCTTTCAGGACACCGTGGGGTCTCAAGGGTTTAACAGTCCCTTGCCAAAGGCCTTATTTCATCAACTGAAGGTCTGTACTCTTAGACTAGAGACAAAACACCTCAAAAGTGGGGAGGCTGACAGTATCCCAAAATAGAACCTCTTGCAGCCACACATGTGGATTGCCCGGTAACCCCAGACAATTTGCCCTTTCCAGACAAGACTGAGTGCCCTGGGCAAAACCCTGTTAAACTGCCTCCGGCTCCGATTGTCTTACCTCCCGTCTATATTAGCATAGGTAAGTGAATCCCCCATTTACTGAAGGAAGAACCCTTCTGCCTTAATCTCTTCCCATCAACACATAAACATGAACATTACGATAATCAGTTAATGTAATCCATTACACGTTATCACAGGACATCGCCATTCATCAAGCTTTGTAAAGTCATAATTACCTACTTTAAACTATGTAATGACAATCGCCCATGTGACTGATATGCCTTTGTCTAATTCCTATTAAATATACTGTCTCTGGGGGTAAGGCAGAGATTCAGGAAGAACAGCCTCTGCAAGTAGATACTCGGCTACTTCAGAGACGCTTTGAAACTCTCGCTGGCTGTCCAATAATAAAGCTACTGCTGTTGTGCAGAAAACTTGCATCGTCTGGATTTGTGGAACAAAATAGGCATCAACAATGAAAGATATGAGTGATCTTCAGAGTGTGGAATACAGACTTACTGGAGTGGTTCACTGATGAAGAAAATGCAGTCACTGGATTGATCTGAAGAAATTGCGATTTTCTTTGAAGTGAAGAAGTTGGAAATATTTTTGATAGAGCTGTATAAGATTATAACAGACCTAGATATAGCAGACAAAAATATCTGCATTTGATAGTTGATGGCACAAGAGTTAAGGTCAGATGTAAGGTTTTGAGACAGTGGGAAATGAGCAAGTGTTTTTGCTGACTGTATTGGCTGGAAATATGCAGAACATGTTGCCTATTATGGTGGTGCAAGTTGAGAAGATCAATGATTGAGAAAAACAATTAGATCAGTTCTGAGGGAAATAAACTTGCAGAGTTTGGGGTACGTAGAGGGAATGAGAATATTGGATTCTGCTACAGAGAGCCAGCTTGGATTTTATGGGCCTCGTTCTGTGCAATAGTGCATTTTATTTGGACTTGCTTAACTTGCTGTGGTCACCGATTAAGTTGTAATTTAGGTAAATCTGCTCAGTGTTCCTACTCAGACCAATACAGGCTGTCTCTCCACAGCAGGAGATAATGTTTACTGCTTTATACTGGGTTCTTGGGGAGATAGTGGAGGGGGCGTGGGTGGGGGCGGGCTAACGGTGTGTGTGACAGTCTGCTACCATTTATCTGAAATGGCAAAACACCAGTGCAGCCAGACTGGGGACCGACTCTGGAAATATAGGGAATGCCGAAGAAAATTCTTTACCCATCACACCTGGAAACTGGCCAAACCAGTCAGACTGGGGAGAAGCTGTTCACCTGCTGTATGTGTGTATGTGTGGAGGGGGTGGGTGGGGGTGGGGGAGTGGAAAGGGACTCACTCAGGCATCCAGCCTGCTGAGATACCAGTCAATTTACTGATAGCCACAGTTGAAGGATTTATTTTCTCTTTTTCACGCCCAAGTAATGAACAATGGTTTTGGCAGCTCATAAAGTTGTGCACACAGAGATCTTCGCTTTGGAAATGTTCACAACATTGTAGAACATGCACAGATTCACACTGGGTACAGACTTTTATTTTCCTTTATTCATTCACAGGATGAAGGTGACGCTGGCCCGGCAGCATTTACTGCCCATCCCTAATTGCCCAGAGGGCAGGTAAGAGTCAACCACATTGCTGTGGGTCTGATGTCACAATGTTGGCCAGACCAGGTAAGGATGGCAGCTTCTTTCCCGAAAGGGCATTAGTGAAGCAGATGGGTTTTTCTGACAATCGATTAATGGTCATCATTAGACTCTAAATTCACAAGTTTTTTTTTAATGAATTCAAATCCCCCCATCTGCTGCAGCAGTCTTTGAACCCAGGTCTCCAGAACACTATCTGCGGTTTTAGATTAACTGTCTCACGACAATACCACTCAGCCAATACTTCCCCACATCGCTGTCCATCTGCAGAGTGAACTGCGATTTTCTGGTTCATCAGAACTGGGTAATCACACATACGTTTGCTCAATGATTGTAGGAGTTGGATGTTTACGGGCTATTGACATCCATCTCCGAACCATGTATTCTGGGGTTTGTTTCTGGTGATGATTGGAAGCACCATCAGTCTTGTTATCTTTTGGGGATAACAACAGTTTCAATTAGCTTTCTGTTAAATGCATGGCAATCAATTCTATCTCACAACTCTCAGGCAGATTAGTTTCTTTTGAAGGGCTCTCCATCTCCCCAACCACCTCCATCCTCACCCCCAACAGTACAATAATCTCATAGAGTCTCTTTATGACTATGAATGAGACAATCTGATCTGCTGCTTCTTTCCCTACTCCTATGTCAAGTTGGATCTTAAACTCCGCCCGCTTACTGCAGTTCTGATCCTGCATCATTGTACAGTGTTGCTCGTATTTCATGTCTTGGCCTATCAGTGTTCATGATACTGCATGTAGTATATGGGGCCAACAGTGTAAGAGTTTAGCTCTTTCCTTCCAACAACAGCAGTAGAATTGTGCTCCAACAAAACTTACAGAGATCACGGCCAAGCATATCCCCCAACTTACCTCTTACTATCAAACCAGAGTATCAATCCTCATTCAACTGAGAGAATTCAGGAGGGTATGCCAGTAACAGCAGCATGAATACCTAAAAAATGAGGTGTTAACCTGATGAAGTTCCCAAAGAGGTCTACTTGTGTTCCAAACAGCATAAGCAGCAAGTGATAGACAGAGTGAAGCAATCCGGGAAACAACAGAACAGATCTAAGATCTGCAGTCCAACCAAATCCAGTTGTGTATGAAGTCAGAGCACAGCTGGAGTTCTGAGGACAGTTCTCTTCAAGATATTAACCAACAAGAATGTTAGACTGGATTAATTATCATAAAACTCAAGTCCTTTTGATATTCATATATTTACAATCAGTGTTCAATTCACCAAATGTAGCTGAAGGTAAAGATAATCTTCAAGTGATTGTAACAGTGAAGACATCTGAATACTTGATCAGCAAATTAAAGCCTGTTGTGTTGAGATAGTAATAATTTTAAAGATATTTTTAAAAAGTAAGGTGACTTGAGTATAATGGAAGAAGTTGATTGGTGGGTAGCTGATAATGTTGTTTTAATCTGAAGTTAATTTAGGATTAGTGAACAAATAAACACATGGTAGGGAATCCCAGCCCCATGGAGTGCACATCCAGTTCCATGTGGGAAATCCAAGACACTTGTCTGAGCGACAACCACAAGAACACAGAGGTGACGTGGGAAATGTCAGGAACACTCGATTGACTGCGGTTAAAGTACTGCACACACTTCTGATCCCCTTATTCCAGGGTTGATGTAATCACACCAGAGAGGGTACAGAGGAGACTGATCAGAATATTTCTACAATTGGAAAATTTCTGCTCTGAAGAAAGGTTGGAAAGGCTGGGGATGATTTCCGAGGAGGATGAGCTGAGATTTAATTGAAGTGATAAAATGCTGAGGAATCCAGATCGAGTGGATAGGAAGGAGCTATTCATTAACTGAGAGGTCAGAAACTGGAGGTTTTAGATTGAAACTAATTCCCAGAAAGAAGGAGGGGAAAATTCATTTCGCTCGGAGATGGTGGGGAGCAGGAACTCATTGATGGAATGGAAGAGGCAGTAACCAGCATCACATTAGAATAAAAGGACATGGATGTAACTGAGATGCTGGAACATGCAAGGTTGCGGACTAAAGTCTTCAGAATGGGATCATTGTGATTTATTTAACATTTCCCCAGAATATTAAACTCAAGTCCAATTTGAGAATTTATGAACATCATCCGACCTGAATTCCAAATGTCAGAATAAATTTATCAGAAAGTACAGCACAGATCGAGGCCACTTGGCCTATCCTGCATGTGTTGGCTGTAATAGAATGACCCAGGCTTTACAGCGTTCTGTACTCACCAATGAGAGCAACAATTTCAGACTGTGTACTCTGCCATCTATGTTGTTATAACCTGTTTATTCAATGTATTTCTTTGACAGCTGCTCCCCTTGTTTCCTGGTTTCTTTCCCAGCCCTAACTCCATTCCCTGTGGCCTTGAGGGGCTACCATTTCTGCTGTTTAATCTCTCCTGCCTTCTCCCGTGTGACAGACTGTCTTTTTGTCCTTGTCTCACTCCCACCTTGCTCACAACTTGTTACATTTCTGATGGTTCCCAGACCTCTGTGACTTCACTGCGTCCCCTGGGTCAGTGGCACGAGTTTTGAATTCTCTTCCTCATGAGATAATCGGAAATCTTTCTGGCTGCAGTTTCCCCCAGATTTTATTTTGAAAAAAAGAGGATTTGCGTCAGAGTCAAGTACTTGTGAGCCTTCATCCACAATCCTGAGCACTTAGACATAATATGTGACCCTCCCACAGATGTGCAGGTTTGATGGATTGGCTGTGCTAACATGCCCTGTAGTGTGTAGGTTCGGCGAGTTGGGTTAGCCATGCTAAATGTGTAGTTATGGAGGTAGGGTGGGACAGCAGGTCATTGCAGACTCGATGGACCGAATAGTCTCTTTGTGCGCCTAAGGGACTCTGTAATTCTAACTAGTTGTGATTGTTGTCACATTTTCCTAAGTCCAGGTTCATTCAACTCAGGTACACATGCTGCCTTTTGTGTTTCTTTGGGTGCTCACTCAATCCTTTCCTTCTGATTTACATCAATTTCACACTGTATGTGAGGGTGGGAATGAATGTGTAAATTTAAATACTCCAACCGAAACCCCTCACAAGGCAGGAACTGTTTCTGCTACTAGCATCACTCACAACAGGAAAATAATGGTTCAGTCACAAATCTGACAGAAACACAGTAGTTATAATCACCAGGAAAGGCTTAACAGCTTAAAACTCTTTTCTTAAGAAAAGAGGAGGCTGAGAGACAACCTGGTACAAGTAGGAAGGTTTCAGTCTATGTTTTCAGAGGTTTGAGGTTGAAATCATTGGATTGAAGCATGTTTCATTGCCCCAGGTCATCGAAGGTGCTATCTAAATGTGCATCTTTCTTTCTGCCTATTTGTCTGAGTCAACAATCAGATGGATAGGTCATTGTCTGAGTGTTTTCCCAAATCCCTGATTGAATTTGCCTCCCCCCACAATCTCAGGTGCCAGCTGCCTCTAGTGCACCCACATGGGCATGTTGAAGAGCATGACAGGAGAATGGATTGAAACCGAGAGTTCAATACCAGAATGAAATAGGAAGAAGGAAATAGACGGGACTTTTGGATCCCAGGGGATACAGACTCCAGGATTAGTCCTTGTGGGCATTCCCGCAGTAACACGAGACAGCATTCCATGATGAGCGTTAAATCCGAGTGGCAGTAGAGGGAATCACTGAGCATGAGCAAGTTTAGTTCAAACACAGGAGGTTTGTTCAGTCAGTAACAGTGTGTTAGACATGGAGGTGAAGTGAGCATTGAGGGGAAATGTTACCACAAGCTGCAGATGGATAACTTTCATTGGAACAGGAGGAAGCCATTCAGCCCTTCAACCCTGCTTTACCATTCAAGAGATCATAGCTGATTTGTGGCCTAAGTTGCAATGTTCAAAACTCTCCAAACTCATCAATAAACTCCTCTGCAACAGACAAGATCAATATACAAAAACGAAACATCTGCAAATGCTGGGAAATCAGGAACAAAAACAGAAATTGCTGGAAAAAATCAGCAGATCTGGCAGCATCTGTGGAGAGTGAACCTTTGGGTCCTGTGACCGGTCAGGTGACCAGCTGCAGCTGACCTTTCTGCCTTTTCTGTAACACTCTCTGGAACAGGTTCCAGTGCAAGGGGAATGAGACTGTCAATAACAACTGAGAGAAACAGGAGGACGTGCTCAATCAGAATAAAACACATTTTGGTCTTTCACTTTTAATTCAACTGCAAAAATATTCATTATCATTTCAGAAATAAGATAATAGGCCAGAAATCAACTCTTCATATCATTGGGTCTGGGAGACTGTGTTAATTCTGACCTGGTCCAGCCTACATGTGAATCCAGACATTGAATAACATGATTGACTCTGAACGATCTCTTGGGCAGTTAGAATGGATGACAAATGCTGCCCCAGCAAGTGATGCCATGATCCCATGAACAAACAAAACAAATCCAATCGCTGTGGTTAGTTGTGAACTCGCCGGTGTTATTGGAAATGGACGAATGGGAAGGTTTATGGGGTAAAGGGAGAAGAATGCATTCAGTGAGGTGATCCTTTGGAGAGCTGATAAGCCAATCAGCCTCCTTTCATACAGTAACAATTCAGTGAATATTTCATTCTGAGCCATCTAAGGAAATATCAGGGCAGGGTTTGTAAAGAGGTCAGATTGAATGAGTGTCTCGGTGAACAGAAGTGAGACACAGGTACAGAGAGGTTTTGGGATGGATTAAATTATATTTTATACATTTGCATAGTCATCAACATTACAGCAGTTAAAACTGGGGGTTATTTATGCAGCTAAAGGGGAAACTGGGTAAATATACCGTAATTAGTGCTTACTTTATTCCAGGCACACCAGCCTAGGAGCACATCCTTCCTGTATCTATCCTCTCGAGCTCTTGAAGATTTTTCTTCCTTTGAAGTGTTTCATGTTTAGATACTCCAGAGAAGACAGCTTCAAGCTCCTCAATCTCTCCTGCCAGTGCAATGCTGCTGTTAGAATTCAACTCACTGGTGCATGTTACTGGCTGCTTCATGGACTGGAACTGGCAATTGAGACTGAAAGGTTACTGTATAAAATACCTTCAATGGTATTGCCAGACGAGAGTGGTTTTAGGGAAATGACCTTGACTTACGGGCATTGAGTGTCAGAGCACTTCCTGTTGTGGGGCATCCTGTTTAGATACAATCTATTGATAACTATTAGAACTGACTTGCAGTGGCTCCGTCAAAGTGGTCAGAGCATTATGGCTGTCATCGAAGCTGGTAACAAACTTCCCATGGATTAAAAATCGCAAATGATAGAGTAGGTACGAGGTCTGATGGCACTGTTGGAGTATTGATGTTGTTAATCACATTAACTCGGCTGGAGTTGACTGAATTTATATTGTCTCTTTCTGAATCTCAGGATGTCTCTCTAGGCAGTAAGTCTCCACAAATCGCAATGTGACAATGCGCAGGGATCATCTGTTTTGATTTAAATTGTGACTGTAGCACTGCTGCTTCACAGGACCAGGTACAAGGTTGGAGTCCAGCCTTGGCCAACAGCCTGTGTGGAGTTTGCACATTCACCTATGATTGTGTGGGCCCCCTCCAGGTGCTCTGGTTTCCTCCCACAGTTTAAAAATTTGTGGGTTAGGTGGATCAGTTGTGCGAAATTGTCCACAGTGTCCAGGTATGTGCAGACTTGGTGGATCAGCCATGGGAAATGCAGTGTTACAAGGATGGAGTGCTCCAGGTGGGATGCTCTTTGGATAGTTGGTGGGGTTTGATGGGCAAATGCTCTCCTCCACACTGTTGGGATTCTATTCTATGATTGAGGATAAAACAGGGCGTTCTTAGAGAAGGAGCATGTGGTATGTTTCAATGCTCTCGATGCCTTTAGATCGAGGTTGGCATCGCAGGGGATACCGTGCTTTATCTCCACTGCTGCCCCCTCACCCCTAACTCTACTTTGATTTAGTCCCTTCCCATTCTGTCATTTGAAATGGTTTGCTTTGCCCGTAATGGGCTTTGTTTGTAAATATTCAATTGGTTACACGGGTGGTTTACTGCAGGTGATTATATATTAACAAAACCCAAAATGGCGTAATGATGAACGTGGGAAGGTTGCTCAGCTCTGTGTGATAACACGTCTGGGTCGGAGAAATGGTGGGGGGGGGGGGGGGAAAGAACACTTCACAGCTCACAGAAGGAGAACTGAAAAGCAGTGAAATCAAACAAAGGTTCAGACAGGGAGGGAATATTTCCCTGGAGTTTGAGTAACTGGAAAGAGATGGTGTCCGGGAATAGACAGGATTTTGTTTTACAAGGCATTTGAAATTTTTAAAAACTGTTATATTCAGATAGTTTCATTTCTTTTCTTTTAGTTTTATTTATTGTGGAATAAATAGCTACAATATTTTAAAACCAACTTCACAAATGTTAAATAAAATCCATCAAACCGTCCTTCACTGAAAACTGATGTGGAAGTGCAATCTCCTGGAGAATCCCTGCCCACTTCTTCCTACCTGGGCTCCAAGGCTATATATACATACCTGGGAGATAGCAGCAGGAGGCCATTCGGTCTTTCAATCCTGCTCCACCATTCAAGGGAAAACAGCTAACCATGCAGCTCAATCTCCTGTTCCTGCTGTGTTCCAATCCCCTTTCATGACTTTACCTTGAAGAACTATATCTAAGTCCTCCTTTGGCTTCACCACCTTTTGTTCCAGTGGCGTTGCGGTGTTACTGTGTGGGTATAGGCAGGGGTATTGTGATGGTGCTGCCTCCTGGAGGATGCACTCAGCGTCCCTCATCATCCTGCAGTAACACCAACTGGGTTTCAGCAACTAGAGATAGAAACCATTTCCAGGATATGGGCATCACTGGCTCAGCCAGCATTTATTCCCCATCTCTAGTTACCCTTCAGAAGATGGTAGTGAGCTGCTGTCTTGAACCATTCACAGTCCATTTGGTGATGATAGACCGACAATGCTGGGAGGGAGAGTGTTGAAGGATTTTGGCCGAGTGATTCTCTATCTTTGGTTCTTCAAATGCTGGTTAACTTAATCACAATCTGTATATGATTTTGAGATTTCAGTCTGCAAATCTTCACCATCTAGCACCCTGTATAAAGGAATATGTACAGATTAGAAATTCAGAGCAGACAATTCTAGTTTCTCTGGAATATCTTTTTCCCCCTTTCTTCCCTCAAAGCTGTAACCCTCCAGCCCACTTACTCTCTCCCACCATTCTGACTCTGCTGCCCCCTAATGTACCCCTAATGTACATTCTCATGGAGTTACTGATAAACAGATCTATGCCACCACTTCCCGTCCCTGGTTAGACGCTGCACCCTTTCTGGGTTCACTTCCTTTCCCTTCAGTTGCTGCAAGTCAATAATGTAACAGCAGAATGAAACAAAAGGAAACAGACAGGGAGGTGGCAGATCCTGGACAGTAGAGGAACCTTCAGTCTGGGAGAATGGGTCAGATTCTTCTTTGTTTCTCATTTGTAGATTCCAGTGTTATGACAAGTTGGGAATGGAACTTGGTTCCATGTGGGTGTGGTGACACTTTGACCCTCCAACAGATCAATACTATAAGCAAATACGTTCCTCGTCCAGCCAATCACAGTGTGAAATCCTTTCCACTAGTTCCCCCAAAGCACATGCTCCAAAACTCACCCACATTCTGTACTTGTGCAGTGCCGGGTTTCCCCACAGACGTGTGGTCCCTGCCTCGGAATTTGGGAGTTGCAGTCCTCATGCAGCCACTGGATCCCTGTCTCTGGAACGTGAATGAAAAGTGTGGGGTGGAGGATGTTGTGTATTGGATCCCCATTCAGACACACGGGACATGTGGGCTGTCACTGGGATTTACTAAGACATCCGCTTAGACAACCTGATTTCTGATGTAAGGAACATATATTCAGCCAATTGGGGGCTAGGGAGGTTAATAAGGGGCAGCAGGTTTTAAGCAGAGGTGGCTCAGTGGCTAGCACTGCTGTCTCACAGCATCAGAGACCTTAGGCGACTGTGGGGAGATTACACATTCTCCCCATGTTTGCATGGTTTCATGCAGTTCTCCAGTTTCCTCACACAGTCCAAAGATGTGCAGGTTAGGTGGATTGCCCATGCTAAATTGCTGATAGTGTCCATGCATATGCCGGTCAGACAATTAGCCATGGGAAATGCAATGTTACAGGGAATGAGTGGGTCTGAACGGGATGCACATCATAGGGTTGGTGTGGACTCGATGGATGAATACCCTGTTTCTGCTCTATAGGGACTCTATTCTATTCTCATGAGGAAGAATGTACTTATCTCGATGTGTTGTGAATCTGTGGAATTCCCTACTCAAAATGCGGTGGATGCCAGGACAATGAGCCAATGTAATGAAGAGATACAGATGTTCAATTTGCAATGGGTTGAAGGGTGAGAAAGAGCTGGCAGGAAAATCCAGCTGAGACCGATGTGAGCTCAATGATCACCTTTTTAAATGGTGGGGCTGGTTCTCCTGTGCCCAGTGCGTCTCTTCCTACGGTAATAACTGGAAAGCTGAATCCAAAACTCACCACTTTCACCAAAGGAGATTTTCGGAAAATGACATAGTCAGATGGATTAGCGTTCCAAACTTAGATAGTGAGGAAGTGTGTAGGAGATAATGATTTTGCAATTTTAAACTGAGGGGAGACAGTGATTTATGGTTTTTGATTGTGTAGTACATTCACACCGCCCAGAATACGTTGTTGTGAATATCTATCCTGTACTTTATTACAAAGCCAAGGTCACTGACAATGAAAACCAAAACACCCAGGTAACATCGTCTCACCTCGTAATCTGATAAAAGACTTCTGAGAAGTCTGGTTGAACTTAGAACACAGATGAAAAGCTGGAAGATTAGATCCACTCCCAAGATCCTGCGCTTTTTAAACAAAAGGAGACTACAATAGGATGAGGCAGAAGTTGGCTAATGTAGACTGGAAACAAAGACTTTACGGTGGGAAAGTTGACAGACTGCGGGAATATCAAAGCAATTTTTCAAACTGCTCAGCAAAAGTATATATCAGGGAAAAGGAAGGACTGTAGGAAAAGGAATAATCTGCCATGGGTGGCTGAGGAAATAAGAGAGTCTATCAAACTGAAATAGAATGCATACAAATTGCCAAAGACCAAGGAGATTAGAAAAAGTTTAAAGATCAACAGAAAGCGAGATGGGATTGGGGGAGAAAAGTGATGAGTAGCTATCCCCAGGGACAGAATAGCAGTTTACACTGTTAGAGGGGAACCTATTGTGTGAGGAACATATGGCCTCTGTAATTGTTGAAGCACTTAACTGTTACCACAGAGATAATCCTGATCAAGTTAAAAATCACAGCACTCTCCAAAAGCTTGTACTTCCAAATAAACCTGTTGGACGAAAACCTGGTGATGTGTGGTTTTTAACTTTGTCCAACCCACCACCGGCTCCTCCACATCAGAATCCTGATAGACAGCCCCATTGAAACTGAAGCGCCTGTCAGATACTTGAGGGAGCCAAAGGGGCATGGGGGGAGGGGTGTGTGGTTTAACCACAAAGTGCTGAACTGAACTCGACTTTCAAACTGCCGTTGCCATGGAGATAATACTGAGATACAGTTTCTATTCAAAGTCCCAAACCACAAAGGTATAAGAATGGGAGCGGCACATCGGACAGGTGGGGAGTTACCTGATGCTGCCTGGAGGTGTTCTACATGTACACTATCCAGGTAACTGCCATGTTTCATCAATAAAGACTCAAAGAATAGCTCTCAGAGTTCTGTGCCTAGCTATTCCTATCCAGCAGGGTTCAGGAATATGAGGACACAGCAGTCAGTCTTCACAGTGGAGGATACGAAGAACATGCCAGTAATTGATAAGGAGACTGAGGAAGGTGAGGACCTAGAAACAACAGTTATCATGAAAGAGTTAGAGCTGGGCAAGCTAATGGAGCTAAAGGTAGACAAGTCTCTTTGCCCTGATGGAATATATCCCAAGATACCAACAGAGTTAGGGGGAGAAATAGCAAATTGACATAGTCATAGAATCCTACATCAGAGACAGGCCCTTTGGCCCAAACTGGCCCATGCCAATCAGAATGTCCATCCATGCTAACCCCATTACCATGCACTTGGCTCATCTGATTCTGAAACTTTCCTATCCATGTATTTGTCCAAATGCCCTTTAGATGTTGTTAACAGACCCACCTCAACCGCTTCCACTGGCAGTTCATTCCATATACATACCACCCTCTGTGTAGAACAGTTGCCCCTCAGGTTCCCTTTTATTCTTTCTCCTCTAACCTTAAACTGATACCCTCCAGTCCTGAATTCCCTGGGAAAAAGACTGAGTGCATTCATATTACCCATGCCTCTCATGATCTTATACACTTCTTTAATATATTACCCCTCGGTTTCCTCTGCTCTAAACAAAAAAGTCCTCGCTTGTCTAACCTCTCCCTGTAACTCAGACCCCTGAGACCTGGCATCATCCTTGTAAATTTCTTCTGCACCTTTCCAGTTTCATAACTGGAACCTACACTGCACTCATCACATTTCCCGTGTTACCCCACGGGGCACTGGAACCGACGTGACAACACCAATGAATTACAATCCATGATCGACAATTCACTCCGTTACAACAATTCCATTTTCACAGCTTCTTCCATGATGCAGGAATCCTTTTGTCTTTCTGGTTTCATGGTAAATTGCCCTCATACAAAACCAATCTGGGGCTTAACTGTTCCTGGGAAATGTGCCATGATTTTTTAGACTTTCAAAAACCAAATGAAATCTCTCTCTACAGTCATCACACTAACACGGACTTTGCTGTCTCAGTACTTTTTCCAGCCGCACTGACATTTGAGATATTCGTCCACGGGCAGAATGCACACCTTTCGTTCCAGATGAAAAGGCCAATGATATCCAGATCGGCACGGATCAAGTAACTATCAAAACTGAACATGAAATTCAATTTGAATTTCTCAACTGCAAATCCCCCCTTTCAGTACTCTACAACAGAGAAAACAAAGTGCTGGAGATCCTCAGCAGGTCTGGCAGCATCTGAAATGGTGACAGATGCAGAAAACATTGCAGCCTGGAAGAAGTGTTCAGATGATTACACCAGGCACGTGCGCTTGATGACCAATATGGAGAAGATGGGGGCATTGTGTTCAACAGTTTTATACCAGAGACTCTGACCCCATTTTATTCTGTGTTTCTCTGAGATTCCCTCTTTTCAGAAGCAGGCAGGAGTGGGAAGCAGTGGAGAATGTAAATGATGTGTGACCTTCCTAGTGAGAGGATTCGAGTACCGGAGCAGGGATCCCTTTCTCGAAGGGCCTTGGCGAGACCACACCTGGAGTACTGCGTGTACCTTTGTTCCCCTTTCCCAAGGAAGACTCTCCTGGTTACTGAGAGAGAGTAAAGGAGGGGCACCAGCCTGAGTCCTGGGATGTGTAGATAGTTAAGGGCTGCAGATGCTGGAAGTCAGAGTTTATACAATGTTGATCTGGGGACGTGCAGCAGGTCAGACAGCATCAGAGGGGCAGGAACGTTGATGTTTTGGGTCAGGACAGTTTGTCAGTCCGAATGAATAGTCCTGACCCAAAACATCAATTTTCCTGCCCCATCGTATCCATGCTGGTCATCAAACGCCTATTTATTCTAGTCCCACGTTCTGGCACTCCATGTAACATCTTGGTGTGATCATCTAAACACTTCTTCCAGGCTGCAATGTTTCCTGCATCTGTCACCATTTCAGATGCTGACAGACTTGCTTAGGATGTCCAGCAATTTATGTTCTTATTGCAGATTTCCACCATTTTGCTGAAGCACATAGACATGTATACAGCTCCATATTTTGTTGACTCACATTTCTGAGATGGCAGGACTGATGGCTGAAGAGGGACTCAATCCTCGTTTAATCCTCCTTTTCTTTGGCTTTCTGAGCTGCTGACTACATCACTAATATTCTACCTCCCATTCCCTGACCTGAATCTGACCCATCTAAGCCGACACTTTAGTTCCCAACCCCCTGCCAGACTAGTTAAAACCTCACCAATGGAACTGCAAAAGCCCCCATCAGATTTGTCTCAGCTCTGCTCAGGGGTAACCGGTCAGGCTGGTATAGGACCCACCCAGAAACAGTCCCAGTGCCTGAAGAATCTAAACCTTTCTCTGGTACACCATTTCCCCAGCCACACATCCAGCTGATCTACCCTCTTATTCCTGCTCTCAGTAGCACATGGCACTGGGAGTAAGTCTGACCTTATTACATTTCAGGATCTACATTTTAATGCATCTCTGCTCTCCCTATATCTAGCTTTCAGGCCCTCATCCCCCTGTTTAGCGATGTCGTTGGCATCTGTGTGTTCCACCACCATGGGCTGTTTAACTTCCAGCTCCAGAAAGTCCTGCAGCCGCTCCATGATATTGCGGATCCTAGCTTTATGGAGGTAACATACCATCCTGGATTCATGTCTATGGTCACAGCAGTGCCCGCCCTAACCCTGAGCATTGAATCCCCTGTCACGAGAGCCGTGTTTCCTCTCTTTCCTCCCGCTCTTTGCAGCGGAGCTCTCTGTGGTGGCATGACCCTAGCTGGTGCTGATTTCCCGAGAAGCCACCCCACCCATTCCCACCCTTACAGAATCCCAAGCGGGATACAGTATCTCTATGAGAAGGGGATGACCACTGGGCACCCCTGCACCCCATTTCTGAGCCTTTTCCTTGATCTGATGGTCACCCATTCCCTTTCTGCCTGTGTAGCCCTCACCTGCAGTGTGACTAACTCACTAAACATGCTGTCCATAACATTCTCAGATTCTCCACAGTGAGTCCACTCACAGCTCCAGGTCTGAAAAGCAGGTTCCCAGTAACTGCAGATGAACACACTTGCAGCACACATAGCCGTCAGGCACACTGGAAGCGTCCCTTATTTCCCACATTGTACAAGAGGACCACACCACGGGTCTGAGGTGCCATATCACAACATCTCTCTACATTTATCTCGTTACTCCCATTAAGAAAATTTAAATGAGTGCGCAACCTTCCTTCACTTCAAACATGCACATTATAATAAAAAAAAAACTTTACTTCAGCAGATATGTCATACTTTAAAAACTTAAATACTCAGCAGGTATCACTGAGAAATTGACTGTTCCCATTGGGACCACGCGAATTACTGAATGGCCTGAACTAAACTTGAGTTTCAGCTTCACCTTCTCCCAGTCTCACCTCACTCTGTTTACACCCAACTCCAAAACACTCTCATTGAGCCAAGCAGCACTCTCAGTGCAGCCTTGTCATTTTCAATGTCTGCTCACACCGACACTGCCCTCAGCCTCCTGTACTGTTCTAATGCATCTCAATGGGAGCTCAGGAACAGCATCTCATCTTTCAGTTCAGCCCTTTGCAACCCCAGAGTCAACATGGACTTCAGCAGTTTCTGGATGAACAGACAGTTGTCAGAATCTGGAATGTTCCACCTGAAATGGTGCTGGAATTTGAGTCCACAAGGAAATTCAATGAGAAGCTTGCAGGGAATTGGAAGTAGAGGGTTTACAGGTTAACATCATGAAATGGGTGACTGGGACTAAATCTGGCATTTGGATAAATCTGTGCTCTCTCTCAGGCCAATACCTCCTTCCACAGCTGCAGGACCAAGAATTGAACACATACCCAAAGGGTGATCTGACCATGAACTTGAACATCTTTCTGCTTTTTGCTTGACAAAACTATTGGTGATATTTTCTCAGACTGAACAAACCTTTCTCGTTCCACAGTTAAATGCCAATGATATTCAGATCGTGATTATTCCGTGGACTGTAGAAACTTGTTTTTGAGATCCCAGTCTCAATTATTCTCAATTAATATCCTATAAAATGAATTCGCAAAACAAAGCTCACAATCAGTGCAAGACGAATAGTGAGGGCGAACACTTCTCTTGGTATGTGTTTGATGTATAAACACTCCTCTTGAAATCACCCCACCCCCCCAAAAAAGAGGACATGTGCATGCGCCTTGCTGTACCTTACCCCAAATAAAGATGGCGGCCATAACCCAGGACCTCTCACTGCCTGAGGCCCACAGCTGTTTTCCTCTTTGCTGCAAATGTGGGACCAAGATTTTCTAATTCAGATTAACAACCTGCACAGAGTATGACTAAACCCTCCCAGTCTACACTGATACATCTCATCCGGTTTCTGCTGCCACTCTCCCCTTTCCACCTCCTGCAAACACCAAGGGTCATCACGGGTTCTGTGACCCTTCATCAGAACCGAAAACAGCTGGGAAAAGTAGAATCCCTATAGCGTGGAAACAGGCTCTTCGGCCCAACAATTACACATCCACCCTCCGAAGTTCATTTCACCCAGATCCATTCCCCTCCCTATTACTCTCCATTTCCCCGGACTAATGCACATCCACGAACACTACGGGAAATTTAGCTGGGCCAATTCACTGAACCTGCACATCTTTGGACTACAGGAGATAGGGGTAAAGAGTAAATAATAGGTGGGGACAGAGTGCAAAGAGAGACAGGAACATTTGTAAAGACAAAGGAGTGAATAACGATCTGGTGGGACGGTGGAAAGCTGTTAGTGGAGGAGACAGGAACCTGGTAGCATCTGAGTGGCAGTGGTGGAAATGGTGACTGATGAGTTACATTGTGGCTGCAAAAAGGCCACACTTTAACGCAAGCTGGAAGAACAACACCTCATCTCCCAGTCGGGGACCCTGCAATCCTCTGGCTTCAACATCAAATTCAATAATTTTAGGTCTGAACTCTCCCACGTCCTAGTGTCTTTGCCCCCTACCCCACATACCAGGCCTTGTTATTACATAGCCTGCCATTACACACTACCAATGTTTAGCCACTAACAGTCCCCATAAACAGCTATTCACCCTCCCCTCCCCCCCCCCCCCAAGCCAAATCGTTATCCACTCCTTTGTCCAACTGCTCCTATCTCTCTCTTTGGACTCTATCCCCCCCTATCATTTACTCCTTAACCACTACCTTCTGCATAAAAACCAACATTTTTTCCGAGTAGCACTAGTTCCTGAGGATGGATCACCGAATCCAAAATGCAAACCGATTTCTCTTCACAGATGCTGCCAGATCTGCTGAGCTTTTCCAGTACTTTCAGTTGTTGTGTGTGATTTACAGCCTCCGCAGTTCTTTTGGTTCTAATTTCCCCGGAGTATCTAATTCAGGTCCAGCAGACTGAAACAGTGTTTATCAACCCTCCCAGTCCACACTAACTCCATCTCTCTCCCAGTATCTGCTGTCTCTCCCACTCCTTCACATTCAGTCCCCCCTCACAGTGACACTGCGCCTGCAAAGCTGATGGTCATGTGTTGGCCTGCTGGACCCACCCCTCATTCACTCCCATTGGCTGGAGGATCACGCCAACTCTCCTATTGGTCTGAAGCTGTGTCAATCAGCCAGGCCCCATTGTGACCTGAGTGGTGGGATCCTCCCAGGTGCATCAGAGGCTGAGGGGTGACCTCATAGAGGTTTATAAAATCAGGAGGGGCATGGGTAGGATAAATAGACAAGGTCGTTTCCCTGGGGTGGGGGAGTCCAGAATGAGAGGGCATAGGTTTAACATGAGAGGGGGAGAATTTAAAATGGATCAGAGGGGCAATTGTTTTTCCCACTGAGTTTGGTGCGTGTATGGAATCTTCTGTCGGGAAGTGGAGGATGTTGCTACAATTATACAAATTTGGCATCTGGATGGGTATATGAATAGGATAGAGTGATATGTGCCAAGTGTTGGCAAATGGGTCTAGATTAGGTTGGGATATCTGGTTGGCATGGACTTGTTTAACCAAAGGGTTTATTTTCATGCTGTACATCTCTACGGCTGTGCCCTGTGATGAGCTTCATCATTCACAGTGAATTGGGCAGTATCACAGAGCACAGGGGCTGGAGGCTATTCCGCCCATTGGGGCTGTACTCTCTCCCTCTGGAGATAGTGCCAGTCAGTCCCAACTCAACTTCCATTTGGACATAGCCCTCCAAATCCTTCCTTAAAAAAGTTAAATTTCAAATTTGTTTTGACAATAGCTACTGAATCTGCATCCAGCTGTCTTTCAAACTGTTCCAGATGCTCAGAATTTAGTGAGTAAAATAATCTTCACATTTTTAATCTGCATTATTTGCCAGTTACCTGAAAGTAGTTGCTAAAAATTGTGACGTTAAAAATTTCTCACTCTGTCTCTCTATAAATGAAATGCCCTGGAAACAAATCAACTCCTGGTCGAAATCACAGCTTAACCTTCTCAGCTCCAAGGAGAATTGTCTGACCTTCTGCTAACTCTCCATAAAAGAGAAACCTATCTTAATTTTAATTTATTAGTGCCATAGAGATGTACAGCACAGAAACAGACCCTTCAGTCCAACTTGTCCAGGCCAACCAGATATCCTAAATTAATCTTGTCCCATATGCCAGCACTTGGCCCATAACCTTCTAAACCTTTCCCAATCACATATCCAATGAGATGTGTTTTAAATGTTGTAACTATACCAGCCTCCACACTTTCTCTGGCAGCTTATTCCATACACGTATCACGTTCAGCTTGAAACTTTGCCCCTAATATCCCTTTTCAATCTTTTCCCTCACACCTGTGCTTTCTAGTTTTGGACTCACCTAAACAGGAATAAGACCCTGGCTGTTTACCCTATCCATGCCCCTCACGATTTTATCAACCTCTATGGTCACCCCTCAGCATCCGATTCTCCAGTGAAAACAGCCTCAGCCTATTCAGCCTCTCCCTATAGCTCAATCCCTCAACCCTGGAAACATATTTTCTGAATCCTTTCAAGTTTCACAATATCATTCCGATAGTGGGGAGACCAGGACTGAAAGCTGATTCAGTCACTTCTGGAATTCTATGTCCTGTACAGCCGCAAAATGACGTCACAACTCCTGTACTCAATGCACTGACCGATAAAGGCAAGAATACTAAACACCTTCTTCACTACCCTGCCTATCTATGATTCCACTTTCAAGGAACGATGAACCTGCACTCCAAGATCTCTTAGTTCAGCAACACTGCCCAGGACCTTCCCATTAAGTGTAGAAGTCCGGCTCTGATTTGCTTTTCCAAAATGCAGAACCTCACATTTATCAAAATTAAACTTCATCTGCCACTCCTCAGCCCATTTGATCGGAGTCTCATTGTACTCTGAGGTAACTTTACTGTCCACTGCACCTCAAATTTTGGTGTCTATTGTAAACCTACTAACCATAGCTCCTATATTCACATGGAAATCATTGATATAAATGACAAAAAGCAGTGGACCCAGCACCCAGCCTGACAGCATTTTGCTCACCACAGGCTTCCAGTCCTAAAAGCACCCTTCACCAAGACACTGACTGCTCAGCAAGGTTAGAGCTCATGGAATACAGGGAGAACTAGCCAATTGGGATCCAGAACTCGCTCAAAGGCAGAAGACAGAGGGTGGTGGTGGAGGGTTGATTTTCAGACTGGAGGCCTGTGACCAGTGGAGTGCCACAAGGGTCGGTGCTGGATCCACTACTTTTCGTCATTTATATGAATGACTTGGATGTGAACATAGCAGGCATAGTTAGTGAGATGACACCAAAGTTGGAGGTGTAGTGGACAGTGAAAACAATTACCTCAGAGTACAACGGGATCTTGATCAGATGAGTGAATGGGCTGAGGAGTGGCATTTGGGGAAATCAAATCTTAGCAGGACTTATACACTTAATGGTAAGGTCCTGAGGAGTGTTACTGAACAAAGAGACCTTGGAGTGCAGGTTCATAGCTCCTTGAAAGTGGAGCCGCAGGTAGATAGGATAGTGAAGGCGGCATATGGTTAGAACATTAAGTACAGGAGTTGGGAGGTCATGTTGTGGCTGTACAGGGCATTGGTGAGGTCACTATTGGAATATTGCGTACAAACCTGGTCTCCTTCCTATTGGAAGGATGTTGTGAAACTTGAAAGGGTTCAGAAAAGATTTACAAGAACGTTACCAGGATTGGAGGATTTGATCTCAGCTGGGGGTTGAATAGATTTTGAATAGACTGGGGCTATTTTCCCTGGAGCGTCCGAAGCTGAGAGGTGAGCTTATAGAGGTATATAAAATCATGAGGGGCATGGATAGGATAAATAGACAAAGTCTCTTCCCTGGGGTGGTGGATCCCAGCACTAGAGGGCATAGGTTTAGGGTGAGAGGGGAAAGACTTTAAAGAGACTTGTAGGGCAACGTTTTCACAGAGGGTGGTATGTGTATGGAATGAGCTGCCAGAGGAAGTGGTGGAGGTTGGACGAATGCAACATTTATAAGGCATCTTGATGGGTATATGAATAGGAAGGATATGGGCCGGGTGCAAGCAGGTGGGACTACATTGCGTTGGGATATCTGGTCAGCATGTACTGGTTGGACCGAAGGGTCTCTGCTTCTGTGTTGTACATCTATGACTCTTTGATGTTCCAGTCAATTTTGTATCCAAATAGCTAGTTCCGCCTGTATTCTATGGTGTTGAACTTGCTAACCAGTCTGTTATGTGGAACCTTGTGTCTTTCTCAAGTCCAAGTTAATGACTTCCATGCACAAAGCCATGCTGACTATCCCTAATCTTTTCTTGCCTTTCCAATGACATGTAAATTCTGTCCCTGAGAATCCCTTCCAACAACTTGCCTGCCACTGACTTCAGGCTCACTGGTCTATAGTTCCCTGGCTTTTCCTTACTACCTTTCTCAAATAATGATTTGGAGATGCCAGTGTTGGACTGGGGTGTACAAAGTTAGAAATCACACAACACCAGGTTATAGTCCAACCGGTTTAATTGGAAGCACACTTCCAATTAAACCTGTTTGACTATAACCTGGTGTGTGATTTTTAACTTTCTCAAATAATGGCACCCATCTTCCAGCACCCTGTCTGTGGCAATCGATGATACAAATATCTCAGCGAGGGGCCCAGCAATCACTTCCCTGGCTTCCCACAAAGTTCTGGGATACACCTGCTCAGATTCCTGGGATTTATCCACCTTTCTGCTTTTTAAGACATCCAGTACCTCCTCAACTGTAATATGAACAATTGCCAAGTTATCACTATTTATTTCTCCAAACTCTCTAGCTTCCATATCAGTTTTTACTGAAAAATGATGTGAAATACTGACAGAATCTCTCCCACCGCCTGCGGTTCCATAGACAGCCTAACTGATTTTTGAGGGTTGCTATTCTCTGCCTGGTTACTCTTTTGTCCATAGTGTATTTGTCGAATCTCTTTGGATTCTCCTGAAACCAATTTCCCAAGCTATCTCACGTCCTCTTTTTGCTCTCCTGGTTTCCCGAGAGTTTTCCTCCTCTAGGAGTCACACAAACACAGCTCTCAATACCTGCCATATCCCTCCTTCATTTTCTTGACCAGAGCCTCAATTTCTCTAGTCATGCAGCATTCTCTACACCTACCAGCCTTGGCCTTAACAGGAAAATACTGTGTCTGTACTCACATTATCACAGGCCTATGGAGGCATTGGCAGATGTGGACATCAAAACAATCAATCATTCTCAGTAAAGAGGTACTGTTGAAAAAGCTAAGAGCCCAAAGGTAGATGGGTCTCCTGGCCCTGATAGAATGCATCCCAGAGATGGCGGGGGAAAATAGCAAATGCTCATGTGATTATTCACTAAAATTTGATTGACTCTGGGACAGTTCCGACAGATTGGCAAGCTGCAAACGTGATGCCACTTATTCTAAAAAAATGCATAGGCTGCTGGTGAGGCCACACCTGGAGTACTGTGTACAGGTTTGGTCTCCTTACTTCTGCAAGGATGTACTGGCACTGGAGGGAGTGCAGATGAGGGTCACTAGTTTGGGCCTGGAGTTGAGAGGGTTGGTGTATGTGGAGAGATTTAGGACTGAGTTCAGGAGGAACTTCTGCAGCTAAAGGGTTGTGAATCTGTGGAATTTGCTGCTGAGTAAAGCAGCTGAGGCTTTCATCTTGAATGTGTTTAAGGCAAAAGGTAGATTTCTGAACAGGAAAGCAATTAAGGGTTACAAGAAAGAGCAGGAAAGTGGAGCTGAGGCCATGAAAAGATCAGCCCTGGTCTTACTGAATGGCAGAGCAGGCTTGAGGGGCCAGATTGCTTACTCCTGCTCCTCTTCCTTATGTTCTTATGTTCCCCCTTTCCAGCCATCCCTTTCCCTGGAAATAACTTCCCGCAAACAAATTTTGCAAGTTCTTACCTTGTGCCATCGAAATTGTCCAATTTAGAAAGCTATCTATTAGATCTGGTCTATTATTTTCTGTAACTATTTTAAAGCTAGTAGAATTATCAGAGAATCCAGACAGCGTGGAAGCGGGCCATTCAGCCCATCACATCCACACTGAACATCAGAGCCTTCTACCCTACCCCTATAACGTTGCAATTCCAATGAGCAATCCACCTGGCCAGCACATCCCTGAACACTATGGGCAATTCAGCCTGGATAACCCACCCATCCTACACATCTTTGGACTGTGGGAGGAAACCAGAGCAACCAGACGAAACCCAAGCAGACAACCACAACAAGGTGATCATCCCTTTCTTATTTCCCAGTCCATCCAAATAACTTCACTGGAAATACTCCCAATAATATCCTCCCTGAGCACAACCATAAAGGTATCCCTAATCCAAAATGCCATTCTGCCTCCTCACGTCCCTCTTTCTATCCTTCCCATTGCATCTATACCCATCCATCACTGAGCCACGTTTCTGTAATATTCATGATATCCCAGTCCAATGTTCAAAACCAAATCCTCAGCTCATCTGCCTTCCCTGTCGGGCCTCTTGCACTGAAATAAATGCAGTGAAACTGCTCGGTCCTTCCTCGTTCTGTGCCTTGCCCTTGCCTGCCTTGACTGTCTAACTTGGAGGAGAAAGTGAGGTCTGCAGACGCTGGAGATCAAAGCTGAAACTTTATTGCTGGAACAGCACAGCAGGTCAGGCAGCATCTAGGGAACAGAAGATTCGACGTTTCGGGCACATGCCCTTCTTCAGGAATGACTGTCTAACTTCTCAACTGTACCAGCCTCAGACATACCTCTTCTCTCACTATCTCTTTAGGTTTACCCCCCACTCCCTCACTGGTTTAATGCCTCCTGAGTAGCACTAGCAAATCTCCCTGCCTGGATATTAGACACCTTCCAATTCAGGTACAATCCATCCTTCTTATGCAGGTCAATTCTACCCCAGCAGAGATTCCAATGATCCAAACATAGCAATCCTTCTCCCTGCACCAGATCCTTAGCCACACATTCATCTGCTCTATCCTGCTGTTCCTACTCTCACTAGCATGCGGCACAAAGAGTAATCCAGATATTACTACCCACGAAGACCTACTTTTTAATCCTCCAGGATAATTTGCTATATTCTCTCGTCAGGACCTCATCCTTTCCTCTTCCGATGTCATTGGTACTAATGTACAATGAGCTCCCACTGATCATACTCCCTTTTGAGAATACTCTGCTCCCTCTCCGAGACATCCTTGTCCCTGGCACCAGGGAGGTACCACCCATTCTGATGTCTCACTGTCAGCTGCAGAAACGGCAGTCTGTGCCCTATACCAGAGAATCTCCTATCACCATCGATTACCAGGCACCTCATATACCTCACATTACATTGGAGCCAGTCTCTGTACCCCAGTACCTTGCTTGTCAGTGCGATATGCCCCTGAGAGGGTGACCTCCGACGCTTTCCGAAACAGTGTACTTGTTTGAGATCAATCAGCCGGGCCCCATTGTGAGGTAAGTGGTGGGATCCTCTCTCTCTCTGCCCAGTGATGAGCTTCATCATTCATAGTGAATGGGGCAGTATCACAGAGCACAGGGGCTGGGGGCTATTCAGCCCATTGGGACTGTACTCTCTCCCTCTGGAGATGCTGCAAATCTGTCCCAACTCCCCTCTCACTTGCCCAAAGCCCACTAAGTCCTTCCTTAAAAAGTAAAATTATAAATCTGTTTGAGAACATCTGCTGAATCTGTGTCCAGCTGCCGTTCAGCCTATTCCAGGTGCGCAGAACTTACTGAGTGAAATAATGTTCCCATTTTCACTCTGCATTATTTGCCAGTTACCTGAAAGTAGTTACGAAAAATTGTGATCGTGCTAACAATTCCTCTCTCTCTGCAAATTAATTGTTTGGAAACAAATCTGCACCTGGTCCAAATCACTGCTTAACTTAATTATCTGTGCTTCTGCTAGCTCTCCACAAAAGAGGAACACATCTTAATTTATTAGTGTCATAGAGATGGACAGCACAGAAACAGACCTTCGGTCCAATTCGTTCATGCCAACTCGGGATCCTAAACTACTGGAGTCCCATTTGCCAGCTATTGGGCCCTATCCCTCAAAACCCATCCCATTCATGGATGCCTTTCAAATGTTGTAATTGTATCAGTCTCCACTACTTCATCTGGCAGCTCATTCCACACACACACCACACTCAGCTTGAAAACGTTGCCCCTTAGATCCCTTTTAAATCTTTGCCCTCTCAACTTAAGCCCATGTGCTCTTGTTTTGGACCCACCTCACCTGGGGGGGGGGGGCGGGAAGACCCTGGCTGTTCACCGTATCCATGCCCCTCATGATTTATAAATCTCCATAAAGTCACCTCTGTCTTTGACTCTCCAGGGAAATTACCCCCAGCCTCTCCCTGTAGCCCAAATCCTCCAACCCTGGCAAAGTCTTTGTCAATCTTGTCTGAATTCTTTCAAGATTCAGAACATCCTTCCCAGAACAGGGGATTTTGAACTTAAAACAGAATTCCTGAAATGGCTTAATCAATGTCCTGTCCAGCCACAATATGATGTCCCAGCTTCTGTATTCAATGCATCGACCAATAAATATAAGCATACCAAACACCACCTTCACTAGTCTGCCTATCTGCGACTCTACTTTCAACGAACAATGAATCTGAACTCCATGGTCTGTTTGTTCAGCAACACTCCGAAGGACTTTACCATTAAGTGTAGAAGTCCTGCCCTGATTTGCCTTTCCAAAATACAATAGCTCAAATTTATCTAAATTGAACTCAGTCTGCCATTTTTCGTTCCAATGGCCCATCTGAACAAGATCCTGTTGTATTCTGAACTAACTTTCTACACTGCCCACTACACCACCAATTTTAGTGCCTTCTGACCATATCTCATATATTCACATCCAAGTCATTTATTGAAGGCCCCAATATCCATTGCTGCAGCACACTGCTGCTCACAGGCCTCCAGTCCACAAAACAACCCTACATCACCACTCTCTGTGTCCTACCTTCAAGCCAGTTTTGTATCTAAATAGCTCATTCTCCCAGCATTCCATGTTATCTAACCTTGCTAACCAGTCTGCTTTGTGGAACCTTGTTCAATTCCCATGGAGACAACGTTCACAGGCTGCCATCAATCATCTTTGTCACATCTTCAAGAAAAAAAACACACTCAAGTTAGTGAGACACGATTTTGCACAAACAAAGCCACTTTAACTCTCCCTAATCATTTCCGAATACACGTTTATCCTGTCCTTTAGAATCCCTTCCAACAACTTGCCTGCCACTGACTTCAGGCTCACTGTTCTCTTGTTCCATGGCTTCTCCTTCCCACCTTTTTAAAAATAATGGCACCTCACCTGTCGCTATCAATGATACAAATATCTCAGGAGAGGCCCAACAATCTTAATGGAGGACAGAGGGGGTTAGGGAGGATATTCTAGAGGTTTGTGTCCTTGGCAGCTCCAATCGTGGAGTGATGTAGGTGGGGAATAGCTGTCAACGGAGACAATTAGTGGTTAATCGTGGGTAGTGTGTAATGGCAGGCAATGTGATAACAATGTGTGTGAGTTAAGGGTTGGAGGGGTGGAGCTCAAGGGCAGTGGTGTCGGAAGTGGAGGAGATACACTGGAGGGCATTGGGGTTGACCACATGAGAGGGGAAATTGCAGTCCTTGAAATATGGTCCATTTGGTATGTTCTGGAGTGTTCTGCCAGCTTGCAACAAGCTTCACTGGATCACTGCACCTAAGCATGAGACAGATGTTGGCCAGGGAACACGCTCGCGTGTTAAAGTGGCAGGCAACCAGGAGCTCAGGGTCTTTTTTGGCCTGAGAGGGAGCATAGATTGATCCAAATTGCACTTCATTTCTTTGTAGGAACTGTAAGATTTAGTCCCAATCACCCAATTCATAATGTTAACCTGTAAACTCCTTATGGACTCGAATCCTAGCACCTTTTCAGGTGGAATGTTCCAGATTCTGATAACTCTGTTCATTGAGAAAAATGATCCCTTTTATATCTTTTCCCTCTCATCTTAAGCCTGTGTCCTCTAGTTCTGAACCCACAGAACCCGGGAAAAAGTCCCTGACTGCTCACCTTATCCAGGTCCATCATGATTTTATAAACATTTAGAAGGTCACCTCTCAGTCTCTAACTCTCCAGGGAAAATAGTCCCAGCCTATTCAGCATTTCCCAATAGCTCAACCCGTCCAACCCTGGCAAAGTCCTTGCAAACCTTTCCTGAAACCTTTGAAGTTTCACAACATCATTCCGAAAACAGGGAGATTGGAACTGAAAACAGAATCCCAGAAGAGCATTAATCAATGTCCTGTACAACCACAATATGACGTTACAACAGCTGCATTCAATGCATTGACCAATAACGGGGAGTGTACCAAACACTGCATTCACTACCCCGCCTACCTGTGACTCTACTTTCAAGGAACTATGAACCTGCACTCCAACGTCTCTTTGTTCAGCAACACTCCCCAGGACTTTACCATTAAGTGTACAGGTCCTGCCCTGATTTGCCTTTCCGAAATCCAACAGCTCACATTTGTCTAAATTGAACTCCATCTGCCATTCCTTGCGCCATTGGCCCATCTGATCAAGATCCTGTTGCATCCTAAACTAACCTTCTTCACTGTCCACTACACCTCCAATTTTTGTGCCTTCTGTAAACCTACTGACCATACCTTACACATTCACATCCAAGTCAATTATTTAAGGACCCAATATCGATCCTTGTAGCACACTGCTGACCACAGGCCTCCAGTCCGCAAAGCAACCGTCCATCACCACCCTCTGTCTCCTACCTTCAAGCCAGTTTTGTATCCAAATGGCTTGCTCTCCCTGCATTCCATGTTACCTAACCCTGCTAACCAGTCTGCTTTGTGGAACCTTGTTGAATGTCCACATAAACAACATTCACCGCCTGGCTTCATCAATTTTCTTTGTCACTTCAAAACACTCAGTCAAGTTAGTGAGACACAATTGTGCACGTACAAAGCCACATCGACACTCCCTAATCATTCCTTACCTTTCCAAATAGATGGATATCCTGTCCCTCAGAATCCCTTCCAACAACTTGCCTGCCACTGACTTCAGGCTCACTGTTCTCTTGTTCCATGGCCTCTCCTTACCACCTTTTTAAAATAAGGGCACCTCACCTGTCGCTATCAACGATACAAATATCTCAGGAGAGGCCCAACAATCACTTCTAGATTTCCAGAAAGTTCTGGGATACACCTGATCAGGTTCCAGGGCTTTATCAACCTTGATGTGATTTAAGACATCCAGTACCACCTCCTCTGTAACATGGACACTTTTCAAGTTATCTCTGTTTATTTCTCCAAACTCCTGAGCTTCCATATCCTTCTCCAGTAAAAAATGGCAAGAAATAGTTGCATATCTTTCCCACTCCCTGTGGTTCCATAGACAGCCTTGTTGATCTTTAAGGGGGCCTATTCTCTGGTCGAGTTAATCTTTTGTCTGTGATATATTTGTTTAATCTCTTTGGATTTTACTTAAACCAGTGCCTGAAGCTATTTCATGTCTTCTTTTTGCTCTCCTGATTTCCTTCAAGTATGAAAGCGTGATCCTGTACTCCCAATTCCTCTGCCTCTGCGATATCTGCTCCCAGGAGGAGCAATTCCACCCCAGGACATCCCAGAAAGGCCTCCTACTTCAAGGACCACAATTTCCCTCTCACTTGATCAACAATGCCCTCCAATGCATACCCTCCACTTCCTGCACCTCCACCTTTATCCCACCACTTCAACCACAATAAGATTATAACCTTGCAGTCTTCATCTTCCACTCCACTAATCTCCAGATACAGTGCATTAACCTCTGTTATTTCTGCTACCTAAAGTCGGATCCCACCACCACAGACATATTTCCCTCTCCATCCCTATCTGCGTTACATGGAGACCATTCCCTCGGCAACCCTCTTGTTAGGCCCACCCCCTCCCACCAACCCATGCTCCACACCCTCGACCCTCCCTTGCTGCCACGGGAGATGTAAAACATGCGGCCACACCTCCCTCTGACCTCTGTCCAAGACACGAAAAGGATCTTTTCACATCAGGCAGAGATTTCTCCGCACATCCCAAAACCTCATCTACTGCATCTGGACACTATGGGAAATTTAACGTGGTTCATCCAACTAACCTACACATCTTTGGACTGTGGGAGCAAACTGGAACACCCGAAGGAAACCCTCACAGACACTGGGGAGAACGTGCCAACTCCAACACAGAGTCGCCAGAGGCTGGAATTAAACCCAGGTCTCTGGTGCTGAGGAAGCAGCGCTAACCACTAAGCCACAATACTGTGGGATCTTCGGTGCTGATGTGCTGCCCCACTGATACCTCGGTCACTCACCCTGCCTCATTTCCTAAGAGGCAGCGATGACAGAGTGAAATTATCGCTAGACAATTAATCCAGAGACCCAGATAACGTTCTGGGGACCTGGGTTTGAATCCTATCACAGCAGATTTTGGAACGTGAATTCAATAAATATCTGGAAAAATTAATTTTGTGACGACAATGAATCCATTGTCAATTGTTGGGAATCCCATCTGGTTCACTCATGACCTGTAGGGAAGGAAAATGCCATCCTTACCTGTTCTGGTCTGCATGTGACTCCAGACCTATAGCAACGTGGTTGATTCTTAACTGCCCTCCGGTTAAACAAAGCAATAAATGCTGGCCAAGCCAGTGACAGCCTCATCCTGTGAATGAATAAAGAAAACAGGTCAGGTTTTGTTCCTTCTCTAGTAGGTACATCCTACAAACTGAATCTGAAATGTTCTCGTACACACTGAACAAATACCTTTCCATCCAAACCCTTAACACTACAGCACTCCGAGGCTATGTTGGTAAAGTTAAAACCCCTTAAAATTGCATCCATATTATTCTTACAGATAACTGAGGTCTCCTGGTAAACTTGTGTCTCAATTCCCCGCTGACTATTGGGAGAGAGTCTATAATACAATCCCAGTAAGACGGTTATCCCTTTCTTATTTCTCAGTACCACCCAAGTAACTTGCCTGGATGTACTCCCAGGAATATCCTCCCGAAGCCCAGCTGTAATGTTATCCCTAATCAAAGACGCCACTCCCCCTGGACAGTTGCCCCCTTTCTATCGCATCTACACCCTGGAATATTAAGCTGCTAGTCCTATCCATCCCTGAGTGATGCCTCTGTAATTGCTATAATATCCCAGTGCCATGTTCAAAACCATTCCCTGAGCCCATCTGCCTGACCTGTCAGGCATCTTGCACTGAAATAAATGCAGTGTAATTGGTCCGTCCCACTTTATTCTGTGGCTTGCTCTTGCCTGCCTTGACAGTCTAATCTGAACAGTACCAGCCTCGGACATCCCTCTTTTCTCACTATCTCTTTAGGTTTACCCCAACTCCCTCACTGGTTTAATGCCTCCCGAGTGGAACTAGCAAATCTCCCTGCTCATCAGGACCCCATGCTTTCCCCTTCCTATGCCATTGGTACCAATGTACAATGTCCTCCCACTGGCTATTCTCCCCTTTGAGAATATTCTGCTCCCTCTGTGAGACATCCTTGACCCTAGCATCAGGGAGGCACCACCCCATTCTGATGTCTCACTGTCAGCTGCAGAAATGGCAGACTGTGCCCCTGACTAGAGTGTCCCCTAACACCATCGTTTGCGTGGAACTGGGTATACCTTACATTATGTTAGAGCCAGTCTCAGTTGCAGTAACTTGGCAGTCAGTGCTATATTCCCCTGAAAGTCTATTACCCCCTACATTTTCCAAAACAGTACACTTGTTTGAGCTGGGGATAACCACTGGATATTCCTGCAGTACTTGCCTACCCCTCCTAGTTTTCCTAGAGGTAACCCATCTACCTGACTGTATCTGCAGTGTCCTGTAATCCTGAGACTGCCACCTATCACACCCCCCGGCTCCTATCAATACCTCACTGCCTTTAATCACTCCTCCACCAATCCATGTGATCTGATAGGATTTGCAAACACACTTCCTGCAGACACAATCATCAGGATCATTGAAACTCTCTCTAATCTCCAACATCCGACAGGAACAGCATACCAATCTACAACAGGCCATCTCTCCGCCTTAACAATCTACAGACCAAGACAAAGGCACAGTCTTACTGCTCGAAAAATACTGCCCGAGAATAACTTAATGCTTACGCTTTATATTTTAAACATTTAAACAGCAGACCGAAAGACATAAAAAAGAAACCCTCCCCTTTCTCACTATTAATATAATAAAACTGTCTAAAATTGATGTTTCAAGAGACTGAAACCCACTGAGCTGATTCGGCTGTGAGCAGCTCAAAGAGAGAGGTCTCTCTGAGGGCAGCTGTGAAATGTCACTGTTTGTTTCTCTTTTCTCCAAGCTGCATTTCCGAGCGGTTTATACCTGCACAACCAGTCAGCTGGGAGAGGTCACTGCTCGGTTTTATTCACTGGAGGTTGCCTTTGCTGCCCAGACCAGTATTTATTGGCCACCTTTATGTGTCTTGGAGAAAGTGGTGGTGAACGGCCGCCCTGAAATGCTGCAGTCCATGTACACCACAGTGATGTTTGGACAACAATCCCCCACTAGACCCACATCCCTCCCTGTCTCTGTAATCCCTCTCCAGCTTCAGAAATTGCATGTGTGTAATTTTACCTCAAATTGTACACTGAGAATGATGGAGCTTTTTTAAAAATAATACATTGCTAAAAAGGGAGGCAATGGCCAGATGATATTCTTGCTAGACGAGTAAAATGAGCAATCTTCCGAGGATTACGGTTAGATGGTAGCACCATGGCTGATGGTGGCATGTGATATCAATAAAATCTCGAATGAAAAGGCTCATGATGACCATGAAACTACTGTCGACTGTTAGGAAAAAACCCATCTGGTTCACTAATGCCCTTTAGGGAAGGAAACTGTCTTCCTCACCCGGTCTGGCCAACATGTGACTCCAGACCCACAGCAATGTGGTTAACTCCTAACTGCCCTCAGGGTAAACATCCACATCTGAGTGAATAAACAAAAAGAGATTTATATTTAAATCGCAGAGGAAAGATTTTTTAAAAACAAAATGGTGTTTTCAAACTTTAAAAAAATCACCTTGGTCAGATGGCACTATAGACGCTGCAATAATCAGGGAGAATATAAGGAACAAATATACAGAGAGATCTCCGATATACAGTCACAACAATAAGGTTATAGTAGTAGGTGATTACGATAGTGTGAAAGGTTTGGTTGGTAAAGAATGTGTTAAATGAGTTCAAGAAATGTTCTTTATCAATATTTAAATGTTCCTATCAGGAAGCAAGCAACACCTGACCTTTTCTTGTCTGATCAGACAGGGCAAGTGACTGAAGTGATAGGACGGGAACAGTTTGGGTGAGAGGAAATTGTGGGTACCATGGAGAAATAGTTGTATAATCGATAACTACAGGTGAGCTGCCTGATGACTGGAGAGTGGCTAATGTTGTACCTTTGTTAATGAAGGGGTATAAGGAGCAGCCCAGGAACTGTAGACCTCAGTGGTGGGTAAGCCGTTGGAGGCGATTCAGAAGGATAGGATTTGCATGTATTTGGAGAGTTAAGGAATGATTAGGGACACTCAACATGGTTACTTAACAGGGTGTCTCACAGACTTGATTGAGATTTTTAAGGTAGTCACCAAGAAGATCGATGAGGGCAGAGTGGCAGACATTGTTTATTTGGACTTTAGTAAAGCCTTTAAAAAGGTTGTGCAGGGGAGACGAAGTTGTAAAGTTCGATCCCATGGGATTCAGCAAGAGCTTGCCAACTGGATACAAAATTAGCTTAACAATAGGAGACAGTAATAGTGGAGGGTTGTTTTTCACACTGGAGGCCCGTGACCAGCAGTGTTCTCCAGGAATCGGTGCTGGGTCCATTTTTGTTTGTCATGTGTGTAGATGGTTTGAATTAGAATATACAAGGCATGGTTTGTTGTGGGTGACATCAAAAACTGTTAAGGTAGACAGTAACAAAAGGTTATCCACGAATACAGAGGGATCCTGATCAATTGGGTGAATGGGCTGAAATGTGGCAGATGGAATTTAATTTGAATAAATGTAAGATATTATATTTAATAAAACAAAATCTCCTTTAGCCTCATTAATTAATTACACTAATTAAAAGTAAGGCCTTGAGTAGTGATGTGGAACAAAGAGACCGAGGGGTTCAGGTCTTTGCAGTTTGTGTCACATGTAGACAGGGTGGTCAAGTGGGTGTTTAGCACGCTTACCTTCATTGCTCAGACCTTTAGGTATAGGAGTTGGGACCCTGTCATGAGGTTATACATGATGTTGGTGAGGCCTCTTCACTGTGTTCAGTTCTGGTCCCCGTTAGAGGAAGGATGTTATTAAATTGGAGAAGGTTCAGAAGATGTTTCCCAGAATGTTGCCATGAACGGAGGGATTGTTTTAGAAGGAGAGGATGGATAGGCTGGGATGTCTGTCACTGGAGAGCAGGAGGTTGAGGGGTGGCCTTATTAGAGGTTTATAAAATCATGGAGTGTGAGCAGCAGCTAAGGTAAGACAGTTTGTTTTAAAATTACTTACCGGTAGCGGACAGCGGTGTTTTTTTCTCTCTTTACAGAAAGAGCGGGAGCAGCAGGGGAAAGTGACGAAGACCGGAGGGGCAGTCGGGTAGGTTTTTTTTCCCTTTAAAAGCGCGCAGGAGAAGAACCCGAGGCACTACAGAGGTAGTATCTCCCACCCGCCCTCCTCCTCTAACCTAAATAATAAGACCCGTTGTGGTAAGTAGGTAAGTGCTGCATTTTGCTTGTTCTATTCTTTAGACCTAGTTTTTTTTTTACAAAAGGTTACTTTCAGAGGGATGGAAGTGAAGGCAGTGCAATGTTCCTCTTGCAACATGTTTCAGGTGAGGGATGCCATGGACATCCCTGCTGAAAACACTTGCCGGAAGTGCACCCATCTCCAGCTCCTCCAAGACCGTGTTAGAGAACTGGAGCTGTAGTTGGATGAACTTAGGATCATTCGGGAGGCAGAGGGGGGCATTGATCGGAGCTTTAGGGAAGCAGTAACTCCAAAGATGGCAGATAGATGGGTGACAGTGAGGGGGACTGGGAGGAAGCAGCCAGTGCAGGGACCCCCTGCGGCCGTTCCCCTCAAGAACAAGTATACCGTTTTGGATACTTGTGGGGGGGACGACTTACCAGGGGTAAGTAACGGGGCTCAGGTCTCTGGCACGGAGCCTGTCCCCGTTACTCAGAAGGGAAGGGTGAAGAAGAGCAGAGCAGTAGTAATTGGGGACTCGCTAGTTCGGGGCACAGATAGGAGGTTTTGTGGGAACGAGAGAGACTCACGTTTGGTATGTTGCCTCCCAGGTGCAAGGGTATGTGATGTCTCTGATCGTGTTTTCCGGGTCCTTAAGGGGGAGGGGGAGCAGCCCGAAGTCGTGGTCCACATTGGCACCAATGACATAGGTAGGAGGAGCGCTGAGGATGTTAGACAGGCTTTCAGGGAGCTAGGTTGGAAGCTCAGAGTTAGAACGAACAGAGTTGTTGTCTCTGGTTTGTTACCCGTGCCACGTGATAGAGAGTCGAGGAATAGGGAGAGAGAACAGTTAAATGCGTGGCTACAGGGATGGTGCAGGAGGGAGGGATTCCGGTATTTGGATAACTGGGGTTCTTTCTGGGGAAGGTGGGACTTCTATAAACAGGATGGTCGACACCTGAACCTGAGGGGCACCAGTATCCTTGGTGGGAGGTTTGCCAGTGCTCTTGGGGGGGGCTTTAAACTAACTCTGCAGGGGCATGGCAACCCAGACTGTAGCTTTAGGGTGCAGGACCTGGAGTGTAGGGAGGTTAGGAACATGGCATCAATTTCAAAGGAGGGTGCCTGTAAACAGGAAAGTGGTTTGAAGTGTGTATACTTCAATGCAAGACGTATACGAAATAAGGTAGGTGAACTTGCAGCGTGGGTTGGTACCTGGGACTTCGATGTTGTGGCTATTACGGAGACATGGGTAGAACAGGGACAGGATTGGCTGTTGCAGGTTCCAGGGTTGAAATGTTTTAGAAGGGTCAGAGGTGGGGGTAAAAGAGGGGTAGGTGTGGCATTGCTTGTCAAAGATAGTATTACAGCTGTGGAACGGACGATGGATGAAGATTCGCCATCTGAGGTAGTTTGGGCTGAGGTTAGGAATAGGAAAGGTGAGCTCACCCTGTTAGGAGTTTTTTTACAGGCCTCCTAATAGTCCTAGAAACGTAGAAGAAAGGATTGCGAGGATGATTCAAGAGAAGAGTGAAAGTAATAGGGTGGTTGTTATGGGGGACTTTCCTGATATTAATTGGGAAAGCTATAGCTCAAGTTCGTTAGATGGGTCAGTGTTTGTCCAATGTGTGCAGGAGGGTTTCCTGACACAATATGTAGATAAGCCAACAAGAGGTGAGGCCATACTGGATTTGGTTCTGGGTAATGAACCAGGCCAGGTGTTAGAATTAGAGGTAGGTGAGCACTTTGGGGACAGTGACCACAATTCGGTGACCTTTACTCTAGTGATGGAGAGGGATAAGTGTGTACTACAGGGCAAGAGTTATAGCTGGGAGCATGGAAATTATGCTGTGAGGCATGACTTAGGATGTGTGGCCTGGAAAAGTAAGCTTCAAGGCAAGGGTGTAATTGATATGTGGAGCTTGTTCAAGGAGCAACTATTGAGTGTCCTTGATAAGTATGTACCTGTCAGGCAGGGAGGAAAGGGTCGTGTGAGGGAGCCGTGGTTTAATAAGGAATTGGAATCCCTTGTTAAATGGAAGAGGGCGGACTATGTAAAGATGAGGCGTGAAGGTTCAATTGGGACGATTGAGAGTTATAAGGTAGCCAGGAAGGACCTGAAGAGAGAGCTAAGAGCAGCAAGGAGGGGACATGAAAGGTCCTTAGTTGGTAGGATTAGGGAAAACCCGAAGGCTTTCGATAGGTATGTCAGGAATAAAAGAATGACTAGGGTAGGAATAGGTCCAGTCAAGAATAGTAGTGGGAAGTTGCGTGTGGAGGCTGAAGAGATTGGGGAGACACTGAATGAATACTTTTCGTCAGTATTCAATCAGGAACAGGACATTGTTGTCAATGTGAGTACTGAGCCACAATTAAGTAGAATGGATGGCTTTGAGGTATGTCGAGAAGAGGTGTTGGAAATTCTGGAAAGGGTGAAAATAGATAAGTCCCCTGGGCCTGATGGCATTTATCCTAGGATTCTCTGGGAAGCAAGGGAGGAGATTGCAGAGCCATTGGCCTTGATTTTTATGTCCTCGTTGTCTACAGGAGTAGTGCCAGAAGATTGGAGGCTAGCAAATGTGGTTCCCTTGTTCAAGAAGGGGAGTAGGGATAACCCTAGTAACTATAGGCCGGTGAGTCTCACTTCTGTTGTGGGCAAAATCTTAGAGAGAATTGTAAGGGATAGGATTTATGAACATCTGGATAGGAATAATGTGATCAAGGATAGTCAGCATGGTTTTGTGAAGGGCAGGTCGTGCCTCACAAACCTTATTGAATTCTTTGAGAAGGTGACTAAGGAGGTGGACGAGGGGAAAGCAGTAGATGTGGTGTATATGGATTTTAGTAAGGCGTTTGATAAGGTTCCCCATGGTAGACTACTGCAAACAATACGGAGGTATGGCATTGAGGGTGAGTTGGAGGTTTGGATTAGGAGTTGGCTGGCTGGAAGAATACAGAGGGTAGTAGTTGATGGCAAAGGTTCATCTTGGAGTGCCGTCACTAGCGGTGTTCCGCAAGGATCTGTTTTGGGACCATTGCTGTTTGTCATTTTTATAAATGACCTGGAGGAGGGGTTAGAAGGTTGGGTGAGCAAGTTTGCAGATGATACGAAAGTCGGAGGAGTTGTAGACAGTGAGGAAGGATGTGGCAGGTTACAGCGGGATATAGATAAGCTGCAGAACTGGGCAGAAAGGTGGCAAATGGAGTTCAATGTAGCTAAGTGTGAGGTGATTCACTTTGGTAAGAGTAATAAAAAGATGGGGTACTGGGCTCACGGTCGGATACTTGGAAGTGTGGATGAGCAGAGGGATCTTGGTGTCCATGTACACAAATCTTTGAACGTTGCCACCCAGGTAAATAGTGCGGTGAAGATGGCATATGGCGTACTGGCTTTTATTCGTAGAGGAATTGAGTTCCGGAGTACTGAGGTCATGTTGCAGTTGTATAGGACTCTGGTGCGGCCACATCTGGAGTATTGTGTGCAGTCTTGGTCGCCATACTATAGGAAGGATGTGGAGGCACTGGAACGAGTGCAGAGGAGGTTTACCAGGATGTTGCCTGGTATGGTAGAAAGATCGTGTGAGGAAAGGCTGAGGCACTTGGGGTTGTTTTCATTGGAGAAAAGAAGGTTTAGGGGTGACTTGGTAGAGGTGTATAAGATGATTAGGGGTTTAGATAGGGTCGACAGTGAGAATCTTTTTCCTCGTATGGAGTCAGCTATTACAAGGGGGCATAGCTTTAAATTAAGGTGGGGGGGGGGGGGGGGGGGGGGGGGGGGGGGTAGGTATAGGACAGATGTTAGGGGTAGGTTCATTACTCAGCGAGCCGTGAGGTCATGGAATGCCCTGCCAGTAGCAGTGGTGGACTCTCCTTCATTATGGGCATTTAAGCGGGCATTGGATAGGCATATGGAGGATAGTGGGCTAGTGCAGGTTAGGTGGGCTTGGATCGGCGCAACATCGAGGGCCGAAGGGCCTGTACTGCGCTGTATTCTTCTATGTTCTATGTCCTATGTAGATAAGATGAATGGCTGCATGGGAGGGGGATTCAAGACACCGGTGCATACACTTTGAAAAGAGATGACAAAGATTTTAAAAAGACATGAGTTTTTCTATTTTTGCACTTATGGGTTGAACTTCCAGAGGAAGTGGTAGCTGTGAATACAATTACAATACTTAAAAGATATTAGGATAAGTACATAAATAGGAGATATTTGGAGGGATATAGGCCAAGCAGAGGCAGGTGTGATTAGTTTAGGTGGAATTATAGTCGACATGGATTGGTTAGACCACAGGATCCATTTCCATGATACATAACTTTGAAACTCTTAACTCTCGGTGTCTTCGTGTTCACAACTCTCCCTATCACTGTCACCTCATGAAGCTTCACAACTCTTCCTTATCTCTGCTATCATAAGCATCTCTGTAACATCCTCCAATCACACAATCCTCCCTATCTCTGTAATCTCGATCCCCACAAATCTCTCTGCTAAGTGCCTTTCTGTAATTCCAGCCTTGAGGATAGCCCATTTTTAACTCAGATTCCTGCACCCTGAGCTCCAGAATTTCCTACTAAACCTCTCTGCTCATTTGCCTCCCCAAAACATTAACCAATCATCTATCATCTATTCTAATATCAAAAAGGTATGAGATGATCGCAGTGGGTCTGTGTGCTTGATGACCAATATGGAGAAGATGGGGGCATTGTGTTCAACAGTTTTATACCAGAGACTCTGACCCCATTTTATTCCGTGTTTCTCAGTGATTCCCTCTTTTTGAAGCAGACATGAGTGAGAAGCAGTGGAGAGTGTAAATGATACACAGTCTGCATAGTGAGAGGATTCCACCACCACTGGCTGTTTACCCTCCAGCTCCACAATGTCCAATAACCTATCCATGCTATCGCGGATCCTGGCACCAGGGAGGTAACATACTATCCTGGATTCATGCCTGTGGCCACAGAAGTGCCTGTCTGTACCCCTGACTATTGAATCCCCGTCACTCTCTTTCCTCCTGTTCTGTGCAGAATCCGAAGCGGGATACAGTATCTGTTTGATAACGGGATGATCACTGGGAACTCCTGCATTTCCTTCCTGAGCCTTTTACTTGATCTGATAGTCATCCATTCCCTTTCCTAACTCACTGAACGTGCTGTCCATAACATCCTCAGAATTGCAGATGAGCTACAGTGAGTCCATTCACAGCTTCAGATCTGAAAAGCAGTTTCCCAGTAACTGCAGATGGGCACACTTCCTGCACATATTGTCGCCAGGGACACTGGAAGCATCCCTTATTTCCCACATTGTACAAGAGGAGAATACCGTGGATCTGAGGTCTCCTGTAACAATGTCTCTCTAGATTCAGCTAGTTCTCCTATCGCGAGAACTTAAATGAGCTAGCAACCTTTCTTCACTTCAAGCATGTCCATTATAATCTAAAGCCCTGACTTTTACTGAAGCTGACATGTTATACTTTAAAATCTGTTACAAAATATTCAGCAGGTATCTCATAAAAATTGGCTATTCCCATTGGGGCCATGTGAATTTCTGAATGGCCTGAACTAAACCTGAGTTTCAGCTTCACCTTCTCCCTGTCTCACCTCATTGTTTTCACCCAACTCCAAAACACACTCACTGAGCCAAGCAGCATTCTCAGTACAGCCCTGTCATTTTCAGTTGTCAGAATCTGGAACATTCCACCTGAAAAGATGCTGGAATTTTAGTCCAAAGGAATTTTAATGGGTAGCTTGCAGAGAACTGAAAATAAAGAGTTTACAGGTTAACATTACGAAGTGGGTGATTGGGGACTAAATCTGACAGTTCCTGCAAAGAGATGAGGTGCTCCCTTTCAGGGCAATATCTCCTTCCTCAGCTGCAGGGCCCAGAACAGAGCACACACCCAAAGGGTGATCCAGCCACAAATTTGTCAATCTCTCTGATTTTTGCTTTACAAAAGTATTGAAGATTAGATTTAGATTAGTTTACAGTGTGGAAACAGGCCCTTCGGCCCAACAAGTCCACACCGACCCGCCGAAGCGAAACCCACCCATACCCCTACATTTACCCCTTACCTAACACTACGGGCAATTTAGTATGGCCAATTCACCTGACACTGCACATCTTTGGACTGTGGGAGGAAACCGGAGCACCCGGAGGAAACCCACGCAGACACGGGGAGAACGTGCAAACTCCACACAGTCAGTCGCCTGAGGCAGGAATTGAACCCAGGTCTCAGGCATGGTGAGGCAGCAGTGCTAACCACTGTGCCACCGTGCCACCCACTAAATGATATTTTCTCATAGACAGAACAGACAAACCTTTCTGTTTTCACAGTTAAATGCCAATTATATTCAGGTCCTGATGTCTCTGCTGACTGTAAAAACCTGTTTTTGAGATCCCAGTCTCAATTAATATCCCATAAAATGAATTCACACAACAAAACTCACAGTCAGTGCAGGATGAATAGTAAAGACAAATATTTATCTTGCACCTAACCTACACGTCTCTGAAAACTAGGGGCAATTTAGCTCCCAGTGCAATGGCAAAGGAGACAGGGGTTAAAGAGTGAATAATTGGTGGGGACAGAGCCCAAAGGAACATTTGGAAAGAAAAAGGACTGGATAGCGATCTGGCTGGGAGAGTGCATAGCTGTTAATGGAGGGAACAGGAACCGGTGTCTGGCAGCATCTCAGTGGATGTGATGGAAATGGTGGCTGATGTACGTTCTGCCGCAAAAAGACCCTGAGCTTCCAGTTGCCTGCCACTTCAACACACGAGCCTGTTCCCTGGCCAGCATCCCTGTCTCATGCTTACTGCAATGTTCCAGTGAAGCTTGATACAAACTGGCAGAACACTCCAGAACATACCAAATGGATCCGTATTTCAATTACAGCAATTTCCCCTCCCATATGGTCAACAATACCCTCCACCGTATCTCCTCTACTTCCCACACCTCCGCCCTTGAACCCAACTCCTTCAACTGCAACAAGGATAGAATCCCCCAAGTCCTCACATTCCACCCAGGTACAACACATCGTCCTCCACCATTTCCACCACCTACAATCAGACCCCATCAGAGATATATTTCCCTCCCCAGCCCTTTCAGCATTCCTCAGAGACCATTCTCTCTGTGACTTCCTTGTTAGATCCACGCTCCCCACCAACCCATCCTCCACTCCCAGGCACCTTCGCTCGCCATAGCAAGAGGTGGAAAACCTGTGCCCACACCTTCCCCTCACCTCCATCCAAGACACCAAAGGATCCTTCCACATTCAGCAGAGATAGTTCTTACATTCAAACATCTCACCTATTGAGTCCTTTGCTCTCGATGTGGTCTCCTCGACAGTGGGGAGACAGGACACCAACTTGCGGAATATTTCAGGGAACACTTCTGGGACACGTACCAACCAACCACACTGCCCTGTGGCCGACAACTTCAACAGCCCCTCCCACTCCGCCAAGGACATGCAGATTCTGGGCTGCCTCCATCGCCAAATCGACCCATCCGAAGCCTGGAGGAATAACACCTCATCGTCCGCCTTGGGACCCTTCAACCACACAGCATCAATGTTTCCTCATCTCCCCTCACCCCACCTTATCCTAGCTCCAACTCTCCAACTCGGCACTGGCCTCTTGAACTGACCCACCTGTCCATCTTCCTTCCCCATTATCCACTCCACCCTCTCACCATTACCTCTCATCTGCATCTACCTATTGCCTTCCTAGCTCCCTTCCCCCCCAACCTACACACCCCCTCCTATTTATTTCTCAGCACTCTTTCCCACACCGCACATTCCTGATGAAGGGCATATACCTAAAATGTCGATTCTCCAGCTACTTGGATGCTGCCTGACCTGCTGTGTGTTTCCAGTGCCACATGTTAACGAAGCTGGAAGAAGAAAACCTCATCACCCACTCGGGGACCCTTCAGCCCTTTGGCCTCAATATCAAATTCAATAATTTTAGATCCTGAACTCTCCCACGTCCTAGCATCCTAGCCCCCTACCCCACACACCAGGCCTTGTTATTATATAGCCTGCTATTACACACTGTGATTAGCCACTAACAGTCCCCATAAACAGCTATTCACTCTCCCCCAGCCAGATCGATATACACTCCTTTGTCCAATTTCTCCTCTCTCTCTCTTTGGGCTCTATTCCCAATCATTTACTCTTTAACCTATACCTTCTGCATATAAACCAACATTTTTTCCTCAGTCACATCAGTTCTGAGGAAGGTTCATAGGATCAGAAATGTTAACTATGACTTGTCTTCACAGATGCTGCCAGACCTGCTGAGCTTTTCCAGCACTTTCTGGTTGTTGTTTATCATTTCCATCATCCACAGTTTTTTCTGGTTTTTATTTAGCGGGAGCTTGTAATTCATGTCAAGCAGCCTACATCATGTGTTTATAAACCACCCCAGTACCCACAAACTCCATTTTTCTCCCAGTCTATGCCACTCCCATCACACTCACTGAGTCCCCCCCTCACAGTGACACTGCGCATGCACAGCTCATGGTCACGTGTTGGCCTGCTGGCCACACCCCTCATTCACTTATATTGGCTGGAGGATCACGCCAACTCTCCTATTGGTCTGCAGCTGCTGTCAATCACCTGGGCCCCATTGTGTCATGTTGGTGGGATCCTCCCATAAGTGTTGGGGGCTGAAGGGTGACCTCATTGAGTTTTATAAAACCATGAGGGGCATGAATGGGATAAATAGACAGGTCCAGAACGAGAGGGCATAGGTTTAAGTTGGCAGGGAAAATATTTAAAAGGGACCTAAGGGGCAACTTCTGTCAATCAGAGGATGCTGCATGCATGGAATTTTCGGTCAGGACAAGTGGTGGAGCCTGGTACAATTACACCATCTGAAACGCATCTGAATGGGTATATGAATAGGAAGGGTATAGAGGGATATATGCCAAGTGCTGGCAAATAGGACTTGATTAGGTTAAGACATCTGGTCAGCATGGACGAGTTTGACCGAAGGGTCTGTTTCTGTGCAGTACATCTCTATGGCTCGATGGCTCTGCGGTGGGATGAGCTTCATCATTCACAGTGAATGGGGCATTATCACAGAGTATAAGGGCTGGGGGCTATTCAGCCCATTTGAGCTGTACTTTCTCCCTCTGCAGATGCTGCAAATCTGTCCCAACTCCCCTCCCATCTGTCCATAGCCCTCCAAATCTTTCCTTAAAAAGTTGAATTCCAAATTTGTTTTGACAGTAACTGTTGAATCTGCATTCAGCTGTTGTTCAAACTGTTCCAGATGCTCAGAACTGACTCAGTAAAATAATCTTCTCATTTTTACCTTGCATTATTTGCCAGTTACATGAATGCAGTTACTAAAAATTGTGACAAACTTTCTACTTTCCCTCTCTGTCAACTAAATATCCTGGAGACAAATCTGCTCCTGGTCGAAATCACGACAAGGGGAGGTTGAATAGGCTGGGGCTGTTTTCCCTGGAGTGTCGGAGGCTGAGGGGTGACCTCACAGAGGTACATAAAATCATGAGCGGCATGGATAGGATAAAGAAGATAAATAGACAAAGTCTCCTCCCTGGAGTGGAGGCTTCCAGAACTAGAGGGCATAGGTTTAGGGTGGGAGGGGAAAGATATAAAAGAGACCTGAGGGGCAACGTTTACACACAGAGGTTGGTACGTGTGTGGAATGAGTGGCCAGAGGAAGTGGTGGAGGCCAGTACAATTGCAACATTTAAAAGGCATCTAGATACGTATATGAATAGGAAAGATTTGGAGGGATATGGGCCGGGTGCTGGAAGGTGGGATAGATTGGGCTGGAATATCTGGTTAGCATGGATGGGTTGGACCGAAGGGTCTGTTTCTGTGCTGTATATCTCTGTGATGAATGACCTTTCAGCCATTTTTTTTTAAAACCAAATAGCTAGTTCTCCCCGTATTCTATGACGTTGAACTTGCTAACCAGTCTGTTGTTATGTGGAACATTGTGTCTTCCTGAAGTCCATGTTAACGATGTCCATGCACAAAGCCATGTTGATTCTCCCCAATTATTTGCCTTTCCAATTACATGCAAATCCTGTCCCTTAGAATCCCTTCCAACAACTTGCCTGCCACTGACTTCAGGCTCACCGGTCTATAGTTCTCTGGCTTTTCCTTACCACCTTTCTCAAATAATGGCACACATCTTCCAGCACCTCACCTGTGGTTATTGATGACACAAATATCTCAGGGAGGGGCCCAACAATCATTTCCCTAGCTTCCCACAAATTTCTGGGATACATCTGATCAGGTCCCAGGGATTTATCCACCTTTATCCATTTTAAGACATTCAGGGTATCCTCCTCTGTAACATGGACACTTGCCAAGTTATCGCTATTTATTTGTGCAAATTCTCTAGCTTCCATATCGTTTTTCAGTAAAAACCAATGTGTGATATTCATATAGAATCTTTCCAACCTCCTGCGGTTCCATAGTCAGTCTTGTTGATCTTTGAGGGTCCCTATTCTCTGCCTGGTCACTCTTTGTCCTTAGTGTATTTCTAGAATCTCTTTGGATTCTCCTTAAACCTATTTCCCAAAGCCATCGCTTGTCCCCTTTTTGCCCTCCTGGTTTCCCTCAAGTATTCTACTACTGTCTCTATACTCCTCCAGGGATCCACTCAAACCCAGCTGTCTGTACCTGTCATATCCCTCCTTCATTTTCTTGACCAGAGCCTCAATTTCTCTTGACAGGCAGCATTCTCTACGCCTCCCAGCCTTGCCCTTAACAGGAACATACTGTCTGTGTACTCTCATTGTCTCATTTTTACAGGCCTACGGACGCAATGGCAGATGTGGACAGAGAATCAATCATTCTCAGTAAAGAGGAAGTGTTGGGAAAGGTAACAGCCTAAAGGTAAAAGGGGTGCCTGGCCATGATGGAATGCATCCCAGGGGCGAAAGGAGATGGCCAGGAAAATAGCAAATGTGTTTATGATAATTCCCGAATATTTGCTGGACTCTGGGACGTATCTGACAGATTGGAAAGCTGCAAATGTGATGCCACTATTTTTAAAAAAAAACACCCATTAGTTTAACTTCTGTAGTGGGGAAAATGCTTGAACCTCTCAAGGAAGTAGTAGCGAGTTATCTGGGCAGAAACTATCCCCCATTGAGCAGACACAGCATGGATTCATGAAAGGCAGCTCATGTTTAACGCATTTACTTGAACTATTTGAGGACATCACAAATGCATTGGACAAGGGGGACCCGGTGGATGTGGTGTATCTGGATTTCCAGAAAGTAATCGACAAGTTGCCACATGAAAGGCTGCTGTATAAGATAAAGGCTGCACGGCTTTATGGGTAATGTATTAGCATGGATACAGGATCGGTTAACCAACAAAAAGTAAAGAATGGGGATAAACGGGTGTTTGGATTAGTGTTGGCACTACAACTGTTTACAATTTACACAAATGTTTTGGAGTTGAGGACCAAGTGTACGGTGTCAGAGTTCAGATTTGAAACAAAGATGAGGTAGAGCAATGTGTGCAGAGGCCACCGTAAGTCTGCACAGGGATACAGATCGGTTGAGTGAGTGGGTAAGGATCTGGCAGATGGAGGACAATGTTGGGAAATGAGAGGTGGCACGGTGGCACAGTGGTTAGCACTGCTGCCTCACAGCGCCAGAGACCCGGGTTCAATTCCCGCCTCAGGCGACTGACTGTGTGGAGTTTGCACGTTCTCCCCGTGTCTGCGTGGGTTTCCTCCGGGTGCTCCGGTTTCCTCCTACAATCCAAAAGATGTGCAGGGTCAGGTGAATTGGCCGTACTAAATTGCCCGTAGTGTTAGATAAGGGGTAAATGTAGGGGTATGGGTGGGTTTCGCTTCGGCGGGTCGGTGTGGACTTGTTGGGCCGAAGGGCCTGTTTCCACACTGTAATCTAATCTAATATGGAGGTCATCCATTTTGGTCGGACTAACAGCAAACTGGATGATGAAATGGTGAAAACTTGCAGCATGCTGCTGTGCAGAGGGAGCTGGGTGTCCTTCTGCATGAATCACAGGAAGTTGGTTTGCAGGTGCAGCAGGTAATTAAGGCAGTGAACGGAATATTGTGCTTCCTTGCTAGAGGGATGGTTATGCTGCAGCTGTACAGGCCACACCTGGAGTACTGTGTACAGGTTTGATCTCCTTACTTCAGCAAGGATGTACTGGCACTGGAGGGGGTGCAGAGGAGGGTCACTAGTTTGGGCCTGGAGTTGAGAGGGTTGGTCTATGTGGAGAGATTGAGAAAACTCATTGTAATTTAGAAGAATGGGAGATTGGATGGGGTAAAAAAAACAAAATTATGAAGGGAGTAAGTAAGATAGAAGCAGGGAGTTTATTTTCACCAGAGGTGGGTGAAACTAGAGAACGTAGCGTCAAAATAAGGTGGAGCAGATTTAGGACTGAGTTCAGGAGTAACTTCTTCAGCTAAAGGGTTGTGAATCTGTGGAATTCCCTGCTGAGTGAAGCAGTTGAGCTATCAACTTTATTTGCCTTTAAGGCAAAAGGTAGATTTGTGAACAGGAAAGGAATTAAGGGTTATGGTGAGAGAGCAGGAATGTGGAGCTGAGGCCATGAAAAGATCAACCCTGATCTTATTGAATGGCAGAGCAGGTTTGAGGGGTCAGATGAAAGTTTTTGCCTTGTGCCATCAAAAGTGACCTTTGAAAAGTTAAGTTTCTAAATTGGACAATCTGGTCTATTATTTTCTGTAACTATTTTAAAATTAATAGAATTATCAGAGAATCCCAGAATCCCAACAGTGTGGAATGAGACCATTCGGTCCATCACATCGATACTGACGCTCAGAGCCTCCTAACCTCCCCCTGTAACGTTGCATTTTCCAGGGCCACCCAACCTACACATCCCTGAACACTACGGGCAATTCAGCCTGGATAATCCAATCTACCCTGCACATCTTTGGACTGTGGGAGGAAACCAGAGAACCCGGATACAATCCACGCAGACAACCGCAATAAGGTGATCATGCCTTTCTTAATTCCCAGTTCCACCCAAATAACTTCACTGGGCGTACTCCCATGAATATCCTCCCTAAGCACAAACATAATGCTATCCCTGATCAAAAACGCTACACCCCCCTCTCTTGACCCCGTTTCTATTCTTCCTATAGCATCTATACTCTGAAACATTCAGCTGCCAGTCCTATCCATCCCTGAGCCACGTTTCTGTAATACTCATAATATCCCAATGCCATGTTCAAAACCATACCCTAAGCCCATCTGCCTTCCCTGTCAGGCCTCTTGCATTGAAATAAATGCAGTGTAACTGCTCAGTCTGACCTCATTCTCTGCTTTGCCCTTGTCTGCCTTGACTATTTGACCTCAGAACTGCACTAGCCTCAGACATACCTCTTTTCTCACTATCTATTTGCAATCACACCCACTCCCTCACTGGTTTAATGCCTCCTGAGTAGCATTAACAAATCTCCCTGCCCAGATATTACACACCTTCCAAATCAGGTACTATCCATCCTTCTTATCAGGTCAACTCTACTCCAGAGGAGATCACAATGATGCAAAAATGTGAATCATTTTCCCCTGCACCAGCTCCTTAGCCACTCATCCAGCACCTCCTCCTCTGTAATATGGACATTTTTCAAGACGTCACCATTTATTTCCCCACATTCTATATCGCCCATGTACTTCTTCACAGTAAACACTGATGCAAAGTATTGTTTCCCTATCTCGCCCATCGCCTGAAGCCCCACACAAAGACTGCCTTGCTGATCTCTATTTTCTCCTAGTTAGCCTTTTGTTCTTAATGTATTTACAAAAGCCCTTTGGATTATCCTTAACCCGATTCGCCAAAGCTATCTCACGTCCCCTTTTTGCCTCCTGATTTCCCTCTTAATTATACTCTTACTGCCTTTATACTTGAAGGACTTTTGGATTGGAATAAATGCAAAATACTACATTCTGACAAAACAAACGAGGGTAGGACTTACACTCAATAAAAGTAGGACCTTGAGTAGTGATATGGGAACGAAGAGACCGAGGGCTTCACTCTTGGAAGTTTGTGTCACATGTAGACAGGGTGGTTAAGAAGGTGCTTAGCACACTTACCTTCATTGTTCAGACCTTTGAGTACAGGAGTTGGGACGTTATGTTGAGGATGTACAGGACGTTGGGGAGGCTTCTTCTGGAATACTCTGTCCAGTTCTGGTTGTGCTGTTATAGGAAGGATATTATTAAATTGGAGCAGGTTCAGGAGAGATTTACCTGCATGTTGCCATGAATGGAGGGATTGTGTTCTAAGGAGAGGCTGGATAGGCTGGGATTTTTTTCCACTGGCGTGCATGAGGTTGAGGGGTGACCTTATTAGAGGTTTATAAAATCAGAAAGAGTGTAGATAAGGTGAATAGCCGGGGGAGAGGGGGATTCAAAACTCGGGTGCATTCATTTTGAGAAGAAATGAGAAAGGTTTGAGAAAAGATATAAGGGTTTTAAAAAAAAAATATACGTGTGGAATGAATTTCCAGAGGAAGTGGTAGCTGTGAATACAATTACAATATTTAAAATACATTCAGATAAGTACATAAATAGGAAATATTTGGATGGATGTGGACCAAGCGGAGGCACGTACACTTAGTTCAGTTTGGAATTATGGTTGGCATGGACTGGTTGGACCACAGGGCCTGTTTCCTTGCTGTATAACATTATGACTCTAATCCTCACTAACTCTAAATCCCTCCATCCTCAACTCTCCTGATCACTGTCACCTCATCCAGCCTCACAACTCTTCCTTATTTATATAATTCCTCACCAGCCACAGAACGCTCCCTATCTCATGTCCTCCAGTTTCTCAGATCTCTGCTACAAGTGCCTTTCTTTAGTTCCAGCCTTGAGGATGCCCTCATTCACTCTGATTGGTTGGAAGACAAACTGGTACGACCTGGTCCTCTAGTACTGCCCTCTGCCCCTATTGGCCTGCGCTGACATCAATCACACGAGACCCATTGTGAGGTGAGTGGTGGGATCCTCCCTCTCTCTGTCCTGGGATGAGCTTCATCATTCACAGTGAATGGGGCAGTATCACAGAGCACAGGGGCTGGGAGCTATTCAGCCCATTGGGACTGTACTCTCTCCCTCTGGAGATGCTGCACATCTGTCCCAATTCCCTTCCCATTTGCCCATAGCCCCCCCAAATCTTCCCCTAAAAAGTAAAATTCCAAATCTGTTTATGAATAACTGCCAAGTCTGTGTCCAGCTGCCAATCAGACAGTTCCTGATGCTCAGACCTTACTGAATAAAATATTGTTCACATGTTCACATATTATTTGCCAATTACCCGAAAATAGTTACTAAAATTGTGACATTGTTCACAATTCCCTTCTCTCTGCAAATTAAATATCCGAGACACAAATTTGCAGCTGGTCAAACTCACTGCTTAACCTTCTCAGCTCCACATACAATTATCTGTGCTTCTGCTAGCTCTCTACAAAAGAGGAACACATCTTATTTTCATTTATTCGTGTCACAGAGATGTACAGCACAGAAACAGATCTTTGGTCCAATTTGTCCATGCCAACTAGGAATCCTAAACTAATGGAATCCTATTCCCAGCTATTGATCCGTATCCCTCGAAACCCTTCCTATTCATGTACCCAATCAGATGCCTTTCAAATGTTGTAATTGTATCAGCCTCCACTACTTCATCTGGCAGCTCATCCAATACACACACCACACACAGCTTGAAAACTTTGCTCCTCAGATCCCTTTTAAATCTTTGCTCTCTTGACTTAAGCCCATGTGATCTTGTTTTGGAACCACCTAACTTGGGGGGGGAAGGACCCTGGCTGTTCACCTTATCCATACCCCTCATGATTTTACAAATCTACACGAAGTCACCTGTCAATCTTTGACTCTCCAGGGAAATTACCCCCAGCCTCTCCCTGTAGCCCAAATCCTCCAACCCTGGCAAAGTCTTTGTCAATCTTGTCTGAACTCTTTCATGATTCAGAACATCCTTCCCAGAACAGGGGATTTTGAACTTAAAACAGAATTCCTGAAATGGCTTAATCAATGTCCTGTCCAGCCACAATATGATGTCCCAGCTTCTGTATTCAATGCATCGACCAATAAATATAAGCATACCATACACCAGCTTCACGAGTCTGCCTATCTGCGACTCTACTTTCAACGAACAATGAATCTGAACTCCATGGTCTCTTTGTTCAGCAACACTCCGAAGTACTTTACCATTAAGTGTATAAATCCTGCCCTGATTTGCCTTTCCAAAATGCAGCACCTCGCATTTGTCTAAATTGAACACCGTCTGCCATTCTTTGCTCCAATGGCCCATCTGATCAAGATCCTGTTGTATTCTGAACTAACCTTCTTCGCTGTCCACGACACCTCCAATTTTGGTGTCTTCTGTAAACCCACTGACTATATCTCATATTTACATCCAAGTCATTTATTTGAGGACCGAATATCCATTCCTGCAGCACACTGCTGCTCACACGCCTCCAGTCCGCAAAGCAACCCAACATCACCACCCTCTGCCTCCTACCTTCAAGCCAGTTTTGTATCCAAATGGCTAGTTCTCCCAACATTCCATGTTATCTAACCTTGCTAACCAGTCTGCTTTGTGGAACATCGTTCAGTGCCCATATAGACAACGTCCACAGTCTGCCTTCATCAATCATCTTTGTCACATCTTCAAAAAAACTCAATCAAGTTAGAAAGAGAGAATTACTCACACAAAGTCATGTTGACTATCCTTAATCTTTCCTGGTCTTTCCAAATACATATAAATCCTATCCCTCAGAATCCCTTCCAACAATTTGCCTACCACTGACTTCAGGCTGCCTGTTCTCTTGTTCCCTGGCCTTTCCTTACCACCTTTTTAAAATAACAACACCTGTCTTCCAGCACCTCACCTGTCACAAACGATGATATAAATACCTCAGGGAGGGGCACTGCTTTCCTAGCTTTCCACAAATTTCTGGGATACACCTGATCAGGACCCAGGGATTTATCCACCTTGATGCCATTTAAGACATCCAGTACCACCTCCTCTGTAACATGGACACTTTTCAAGTTATCACTGTTGTTAACTATCAAGTTCTCCAAACTCTCCAGAAAAGAGTAGCATAGTATCTCTCCCACCTCCTGTTGTTCCACAGATGGCCTTCTTGATCTTTAAGAAGTTGTATTCTTTGTCTATTTTTTCTTTTATCCTTGATATATTTGTAGAATCGCTTTGGATTTTACTTAAACCATTTCCTAGAGATATTTCATGTTCCCTTTTTGCTCATCTGATTTCCCTTGAGTATATTCCTGTAAAAACATGAACCTGTACTCCCAATTCCTCCGCCTCTGCCATATCTGCTTCCAGGAAAAGCAATTCCACTCCAGGACATCCCAGAAAGGATTCCTATTTCAAGGACTGCATTTCCCTCCCACGTGATCAAAAATTCCCTCCAATGCATATCCTCCACTTCCCGTACCTCCACCTTCCCCCCCACCCCTCCAACCACAATAAGAATATAATCCACCGGTCCTCGCTTGCCACCCCACGAATCTCCAGATACAGCGCATTAACCTCTGCAATTTCCGCTACCTACAGTCAGACCCCACCACCATGGATATATTTCCCTCCCCAGCCCTTCCACAGAGACCATGGGATATTTGGTGCTGATGTGCTGCCCCACTGATACCTCAGTCACTCACCCTGCCCAATGGTCTAGTGATACTATCGCTAGATGGATAATCCAGACACCCAGATAACGTTCTGGGTCCCAGGGTTTGGATCCCATCACAGCAGACAGTGGAATGTGAATTCAATAAAAATTTGGAAGTAAGAATCTATTAAAGACCATGAATCCATTGTTGATTGTTGCAAAGAAAAACAATGAGATTCACTAATATCCTTCAGGGAAGGAATCTGCCATCCTTACCTGGTCTGGCCTGCATGTGACTCCAGACCCACAGCAACATGGTTGAATCTTAACTGCCCTTGAGGCCCAGCCAGTGACACCCTCATCCTGTGAATGAATTAAAAAAGGTCAAGTCTTGTATACAATCATACTATTCTTACAGATAAGTGATCTGTAAGTAAATTTGCTTCTCAATTCCCGGCTGACTATTTATTTCTCAGTTTCACCTGCACAACTTGCCTGGATGTACTTCCAGGATTATCCTCCTGAAGCCCAGCCATAATGTTATCCCTCATCAAAACCACCTCACCCCCCTGCTCTGTTGCCCCCTTTCTATCCTTGCTATAGCATCTATACCTTGGAACATTAAGCTGCTGGTCCTAACCATTCCTAAGTCATACCTCTGTAATTGCTGTAATATCCCAGTGCCATGTTCAAAACCATACCCTGAGCTCCTCTGCCTGACCTATCGGGCCTCCTGCATTGAAATAAATGCAGTGTAACTGCTCAGTCCGACCTCATTCTGTGCCTTGCCCTTGCCTGCCTTGACTGTTTGACGCCTGAACTGTACCAGCCTCAGACTTGGCTCTTTCCTCACTCTTTTGAGTTTACCTCCATTCCTTCACTGGTTTAATGCCTCCTGAATAGAACTAGCAACTCTTCCCTTTCAGTGCAGGTACAATCCAACCTTCTGATGAAGGTCAATTCTACCCCACAAGAGATTTGAATGATCCAACAATGTGAACTCTTCTATTCCTATGTCATTGATAAATAAACAACAGCCTCCCGCAAAATGGTTATTCTCCCCTTTAAGAATGTTCTGCTCCCTCTCCGAGGCATCCTTGTACAAAAATTACACATTCGAATAATAAACCTTACACTCATCACATCATTATAAAAAGATTACATAACACATGATGGTTTGGGGAGACCTTTTGAGAGAATGTGATGATTCAAAGGAGAATTTTTAAGCAGCAAAAGGGATTGATCTGGAACGCAATACTCACACACACACAATGCGAATATCCAGGTCCTGATGTACTGAGTAATTCAGAGTTTGGCAGAACATTTACTGAGATTACCATCTGAATGTCCACCTGTAATATCCTGTAATACAAGTTTATACAATCTGTCACTCTCAGTTCAAGTTAGAAACCCACACCATCCCCTCCTCCTGGCGCAGGATTACTGTACATAGTTACAACAGGTCATCAGGAAGGGGAATGGAATGTTTTGTTTAGAGGGTTTTCAGTATGAGAGTTTGGAGTATATACCTGAGAGTAACGTGAGGAAGTGGTGGTGAGACCACCATATCTGGAGTAATGTGAGCAGTTTTGGTCCCTTTAGATAAGGAAATGTGTCACTTTATTGGAGGCATTTCAGGGAAGATTCACTAGTAGAAAGTGCGGACTGCAGATGCTGGAGATCAGAGCTGAAAAATGTGTTGCTGGAAAAGCGCAGCAGGTCAGGCAGCATCCAAGCAGAAGGAGAATCAACGTTTTGGGCATAAGCTGAAGAAGGGTTTATGCCCGAAACATTGATTCTCCTGCTCCTTGGATGCTGCCTGACCTGCTGTGCTTTTCCAGCAACACATTTTTCAGCAGGGAAGATTCACTGGGATGATCCCTGGTTTGGAGGGATTATCTTTTAAATAAAGGCTGAACAGGTTGGGACTCTACTCACTGGATTTTGGAGAAAGAGAGGTGATCTCATTGAGACAGATGGGATTCTTAAGGGGTTTGACAGGATAAATACTGAGTGGATGTTTCCGAGTGTTAATACTGAAAAGGGAGTCTGGAACCAGATTCTGGGTCAGTCGCGGAATCAAGGGTTCTGCTTCAGATTCGTCAAGTTTAAGGTGACACAGAGGCGGGTAAGGGGTTTCAGTAGCAATGGAGCTGGGGTGAGGTGGAGACAAACAATGTTTAAGAGATTGGAATTCCCTGGTGTTTGGGATTGTGCAGATGTCTGATCAGAAGGTCACCTTAGGGTCAAATATAACAGCAATATTGTGAAGAACGTATTTCTGCCTCAGACAGTTACCAGGGAGAGGGAGAGGCTCAGCAGTAAGAGAAAGGAATTTGGAATAACAACTGAAGGCAATGGGTTTAACCGTTACAATGTTTCATTGGAGGAAACTGCAGCTAATGAAGTAGTGGGAATGTGATAAGCAGTTTGGTAACTGAGTAACAGTGGAACAATGGAGAGGGATGGTGGGGAGGGAGAGCTGGACAGTGTCAATGTACATGTGAAACCTAACATGGTGCTTTTTCACAATGTCAACTCCTGGCAGTATGTAGGTGAGATACAGGAGAGAGCAAGGATAGATACTGGAGGGACACCAAATGCAAGGAATTCAGAAAGGAAAGAGAGAGTGGAAATGGAGCAGGATTTTCCAAAAACCATGAGGTCAAAAGGAAGTTTTTCAAAGAAGGGGAGAGAAGGGCATAACCAGAAAAGACAGACAGCCAGAACAAGGAACAATATCTGTGAATCGGTGAGGAGGAGGAGGAGACAGAGTGTTGGAAAGTCTGTGGTTTAGCGAGCGTTGGGTAAATTGTAAAGATGAGCTCTGATAAGGCTTAACAAGAGACTGGAGAAAGATGTAGGTTTAGGACAAAAACCAGGAACACCACGTGAGGCAGTTTGGCTCAGTGGGCTAGTGGGAGGGAGGGAAGCAGCAGATCGGATTATCTCAGTCATGGTGACAGAGAAACTCCATGTGCTCCTCACTCATGTTATTGGAGGGGAGGATAGAGGAGACAGGATGATGGACAGTGTTTTACAAAGAAACAAAACCAGGGTTAGTGATATTTAAAATGAGTGAACAAACCTGATGTGTTTAGCTTTTATCCAGAATATTAAAACAAACGACTGAAGTCCTGGTTCGAATCCCATCTTTATAGATGGTGGAATCTGAATTCACGAAAAAATAACTGGAATTAGGAATCTCCTGATTTCCATGAAACCATTGTCAATGGTAAAAAAAATCCTGCCAACCTGACAGCGGCCCAGCCAGCTACTCACTGTATTAATCACTGCAAAGTCTCAACACAGGAATGAAACTGGATGGACCATGTGGCATCTAACAAGGCACCAGAAATTACAACCACAGAATCAGCCCTCTCGATGGTGCAACGTCCTCCTCACTAACATATGGTTTTTGGTGCCAAAATGTGGAGAGCTCTACCTCAGACTAGTCAAGAAGCAGCCTGACATAGTCATATTCACGGAATCATCCCTTACAGACAATGACCAGACACCACCATCACCATCCCTCGATATCGAGAGTGTGGTGCTGGAAAAGCACAACAGTCAGGCAGCATCAGAGGAGCAGGAGAATCGACGTTTTGAGCCTCAGCTCTTCATCAGTCTGATCTGGTGTGCTTTTCCAGCACCACACTATCGACTCTGACCTCCAGCATCTGCAGTCTTCAATTTCTCCTAAAATCTCTGGATATGTCCTGTCCCACCGGCAGCACAGACCAGACAGAGGTGGTGGCACAGTGGTGTACAGACAGGGAGGATTCGCCCTGGGAGTCTCATGGCTCCTGCTGATTACCATGTACCGTCCTCCCTTGGCTGATGGATCAGTTCTCCTTCATGTTGAACATTTGGAGGAAACACTGAGGCAACAAAATGGTGTCAAACATACTCTGGGTACAGGATTTCAATGTCCACAATCGAGACTGGCTCTGCAACAGAATTACTGACTGAGCTGGCCAGGTCCTAAAGGACATAGCTGCTCAACTGAGTCTGCAGCGTGTGGTGAGGGAACCAACAAGAAGGAAAAAAACATACTTGATCTCATTGTTATGAATTGACAAGCTGCAGATATGTCTGGCCATGACAGTTATCGGTAAGAACGACCATCACATGTTCCTTTTGGAGACAATGCCTTGCCTTAAAGTTGAGAAAACCTCCGCTGTGTTGAGTGGCACTATCACCGTTCTAAATGGGACAGACTTCAAAGAGATGTAGAATCTCAAATAGGGTATCTATAAGGTACTGTGGGACATCAACAGCAGCAGAACTGTACTCCAGCACAATCTGTAATCTCATGGGTTTGTAAATCCTGCTCTCACCCATCACAATGGACAGTAAAGGAGGGCTTGCCAAGAGCAGCACCAGGCATACCTAAAAATGAAGTGCTAATCTGGTGAAGCTATCAAACAGAATTACCTGCATATCAAACAGCATCAGCAGCAAGCAACAGAGCTAAGTGATCCAACATCCAATGGAACAGATCGGAGCTCTGCAGTTCTGCCACATCCAGTTGTGAACGGTGATGGACAATTAAACAACTCACTGATGGAAGCATCACAGATATCCCCACCTTTACTGATGGAGGGGCCTCACATACCCATGTACCAGATAAGATGACAGCATTTGCAGCAATCTGCAGCCAGAAGTGCAAAGTGGGATGATCCATCTCAGCCTTCTCCAGTGGTTTCCAACATCACAGATGTGAGTTTTAAACCAGTTCGATTCAGTTTGAATCACATCAAGAAATGGTTAAGTAGTTAAAGGCTACTGGCCCTGCCAATATTCTGGCAATCATACTGATGGCTTGTGCTCTAGAACTTGCCACCCACCGAGCCACGTACCGCTCCAGCACTGGCATCTACCGACAATGTGGAACATGGCCCAGGGATGTTCAACACAAAAACACAGGGCAATCCAACCCAGGCAATTTCCCTCTGTCAGTCCACACTCGATCAGCAGTAAAGTGATGGAAGATGTCATCACCAGGGCTACCAAGCAACAGCTGCTCTGCAACTTTAGGCTCCACCAGGGCCAATAAGCTCACGATTGTGTCACCGCCTGATTCACAAACTGACAACCAGTTGAATCCCAGCGGTGAGGTGAGGGTGATAGCTCAGCCCCACTCCAAGATCACTATTTCGAGCTGATTTCACCCTTGTCTCAACACAATGTGATGAAAGTATATGAGCTATCTCTAGACTTCATTATCCAAACTCACTCCCTGGCCAGCTTCCCATATTCAACCTCCCTGTAATCTCAAGAACATCTAAATATCTGCTTGTTGATTCATCAAAAGTCTCCTATTCATAAGCAACAACATAGAGTCATAGAGATGTACAGCATGGAAACAGACCCTTCGGTCCAACCCATCCATGCCAAACAGATATCCCAACCCAATCTAGTCTCACCTGCCAGCATGTGGCCAATATCCCTCAATTTAAATTTCTCACACTTGATTTAATTCCTGGCTGTGATAATCCCTAGCTCCCTGCACCACACACACTTTGAGACCTCGACAACCCATTTTCTTTGAGACTCCCAACAATTTGTTAATTCATTACTTCATCTGTGTGGCTGTTTCTACAGTTGCTGAAGCAGCATGGTCTGAAATTTGCAACCAAAATCTCACAGGTCTGTTTTCCACCTTTAAGACATCCCTCAAAACCTACTTTTGGTCACCTGACCTAATATCTCCATCTCTGGCCTTATGTCTAAAGTTCTCAATAGTATTTTTGTGAAATTATAAGCATGATAATAAAAATACAAACTGTTGTTGATTTGACATTATTTTCAAATCATCACTGTTGCTGTAATGAATAATCTATAATGTCTCTTACCCAACCACATTGTAAGAGCACCTTCACCACACAAACTGCAGCTGTACAAGAAAGTCAAACATCACCCTCTCCACAAGCAACAGGGCTTTGGCATTAATCACTGGTATCTGTGGAAGGAGAAACACAGTTGATGTTTCATGGAGTGCAAAATGGATTACAGGGAATGAAAATGGTGCAGAATTTGATAGCCAGAAATGGAAGGAAAATACACTTGCTTTTTGGAAAAAAGAATTCTTGACTGTCAAAAATATTCAAGAAAAAAGTAATCTGATAATCTAGCAGCACATGGTCAGGGGCTGGGCCGCAGTGAAAAACTCATTTGCAAAGGTCTATAAAAGTAATAATACAGTAGTAAACAGACCAAAAATACACCCATGGTTCGAGACTGAGGAAGCCAGATATTGACAAAGTGGTCATGAGGGAGCCCAGAGGTGAATCAGAGCAGTATTGACTGCTATGATCCCAATGACTCTATACCAGAGAAAGGCTGCACATGCGCCTGGCTGCACCTTGCCCCCTACAAAGATGGCGGCTCCGCACATGTCCAGTGAATCGTTGTCCCGAATAAAGATGGCGGCGCTCACTCAGGCCTGCAGCCGCGCTGAGGCAATTCCCCATTTACTGCAAACACGGGACTGGGACGTTCAAATTTGTGTTTTCCGACGTGCACAATTTGTTTGTAAAACCTCTCCGCTCATGGCAACACAGTTTTTCTCCAGTTTCCCTATTTATTTTTTTCCTTACCGTATCCTTTCTTTCCATAACTTCCCGAGCATTCATTACAGCGACTCTGCGCCGCGCGCGAGTGATCACATGGTTTAGTTTAGCTCCGCCCGACATTCACTTTGATTGGTTGGAGGACCAACATCCCGCTAGGTCATCCAGCTCCGCCCACCGTCCTTTCATTGGTCCGGTGCTGACATCAATCACCCGGAGTCCCTTTGTTGGCGAGAACATGCGCAGTGTGTCCTCCTTCAGCTGATATGTTGGGTAATGTGATGGGAGAGTTTACTGAGGGGAAGGATTCCCTTTGTGTGAGCTCTGCAGTAGATTTCCTCTATTCATGGAGGGGATTGCCTCCCTACTCATGACTGTATAGCTGTGATTGATGAATCAATGCCTTCTGAATCAGTACATAAACACCCCATTTTCACTCCTTTACACAACATCTGAGATCTTAAGCACATTGTATCACGCTCTTCTTTGGAAACAAAAAAAAAACATGAAATAGAGCCTCAAGGAATCGGTGCAGGAGTAGGGCATTCATCGCCTTCAGCTTGTTCCCCCATTCTATCAGATCATGGCTTGGCCAACCCAGACCTCAATACCTCTTTTATGCTTGATCCGCATAGCCCTCAACTGCTCAATATTTCAAAAATCTATTTGCCCTTTTTTAAAATAATTTGAGATAGAATCATAGATTCCCTACTATGTGGAAACAGGTCCTTCAGCCCAACAAGCCAGAACAACCCTCCGAAGAGTCAGCCAACCATTCCCCTCCCACACTTAACTTTCACAATTGTTTGGGTGCGGAAATTCTAGCCATTCACAGAGAAAAAGTTCTTTACTTTTTCTAAAATGAATGTTCCCTTATGTAATGTCCCTTGGTTTGAGACTTCACTGGTGCTAGAAAATCTAGTCAACATCTACTCTGTCAAGCTCCTCAGAATCTTGTTTCCATAAGATCACTCCTGCTTATCTATTCTTGATAGGTCAACACTTTCGTCCTCGAAACATCTAATTGAATCTTTTTTGAATGGTCTCCGATGTTGGTTTATCCTTTATTAAATATGGGAGCTAACATTGTATACAACACTGCAAGTGAGGACTCACCAACAGCCAGTGTGGTAAACCAATCGTCAATCCATGCTAATACATTACGCCGATACCATGAGCTCCTAAATTGAGCAATTGACTTTTATGTAGCACCTTATCATTTGCATTTTTAAAATCCAAATACAGATCATTGGATTGCCCTTTATCAGCCCTGCTTGTTATCTCCTCAATGAACTGTCGCAAATTTGTCAAAGATAATTTCTCTTTCACAAAACCCAGTCTACCATGTTTAATGATAAGCTTTTCTAAATGTCCTGCAATTTCTTACTTTAATATTTGACTCTGTAGATTCTTTCAGTAGCTTTGTTAAGTATGATTCCCCTCTCTTAAATCCACGCGGACTCTGTCCAATCCTGTCACTGTTCAGTAAGAAACTTGACTGTATCCCAATGTAGTTAGTAAATGTATCTATATTTATTTTTAAAAATCGATTACTTATCAATGCTGGACCCATGCAATATCAATAAATTAGTGACTCTGAATTTGGGTAATAATATTTTTTCTGTTAATTCCTTTATGTACTGTGTTATGCAGACAGCGCCAAGCTGTTACTCTCAATTGTGAGTAACTTTGAAAATAATATATTTAAAAAATGACATCCCAAAATACTGCCTCATTATTGTGCAAGGAGGATTTTGCATTCAATAGTTTGCAGATAAAATTGAACAGCTTTTTGCTGCAATTTGGCCAGACTGCAGGTTACTCCAAAGTGGCAACTCTGCTCTCAAATTCTTCCTTGACACTGCCCAAGGCGATACTGGTGGGACTTCACTTTGCCATTCTTGTTCACCAGCTTTATTTCCAGGTTTAATCCTATAATCATTCTAGAGCTTGTAATTTTAACCAAACTTATCTTTTGGGTACATATGTAAATATCATACTGAAATGTTGCACTGAATGGTAACAAATCTGAAATTAGTCTCTAATCAGATAGTAACGTGCTTCGACCTTTCTACGTATGTGTTGCCATAAGTCTATGCCAGTTATTTTTCTGAAGCCTGTGATTGCTGATGAAGGGCTTATGCCTGAACCATCAACTCTCCTGCTTCTCGGATGCTGCCTGACTTGTTGTGCTTTTCCTGCATGACACTTTTTGACTCTGATGTCCAGCTTCTTTGGTCGTCACTTTCTCCTTTGAGTAGATTAAACCAAGAATATTTTTTGTTGATCAAAGTGCAATAGGAACCAATTCATGAAATTCAGATATCTCACATTTACCTTAACTATGTGAAGGCTAAGGCATTAATAAATTATTGTCAGTAATTGAAACCGTGCTGACAAACTTGTGCAGTATCAGTGCCTCAGCTTTAGAGTGTTCCCAGATATCGCACAGCTGCAGTATTTTGTTTTGCACTCGGCTATATTTTGTTCTCAATTGTTTCTTTGTGAAAGATTACAAAATTAACTTAGATGAATGAACTTATGATTTCTTTAACCAATGTTAGAGAAAACAACGTCAGTATTTCAAGTGCTGATAAAGTAAAATAAAATGATAATCAGTAGAAAGGGTTTAAGATGGATATGGAACAAATGCTGGGATTAGATTAATTTAGGATATCTGGTCAGCATGGGCAAGTTGGACTGAAGGGTCTGATTGTGTGTTGTACAACTGTGACTTCATTCTCTCAAGTATTCAAGAATTTGAATACTTCGAGGAGGAAAAGGAGAATTTATGCAGAGAATGCACTTGAAATGATAATTGAGGTGTATCAAACTCACATTGTTTCATGACCTTTTCCTCTGGGTTCTTCAATGAACAAACTTGTTTTATTATCTGAATAACTATGTATCATGTGATTTGTTTTGCACAAAATATTTCGTTAGGATCTCGTGAACTATTAAGAAGTGTTCATGTTTAAAATTTAGGCAGCGTGATTATTAAGCAAGAAAAGGTGAGTGTTTTACTCCCACTGAATCATTGCTCTATAAAAGGTGACAAGCTTTTTATCTTTTCTGGGCACTGAATATATGGAAATCAATTCTGAAGGAAAAAATCCTCGACGGTAATTTTTTTTTCGATTAGTTACAGTGTGGAAACAGGCCCTTCGGCCCAACAAGTAACACCGACCCGCCGAAGCGCAACCCATCCAGACCCATTCCCCTATACCTAACACAATTTAGCATGTCCAATTTACCTGACCTGCACATTTTTGGACTGTTGGAGGAAACCGGAGTACCTGGAGGAAACCCACGCAGACACGGGGAGAATGTGCAATCTCCACACAGTCAGTCACCTGAGACGGGAATTGAACCCGGGTCTCTGGTGCTCTCTGGTGCTGTGAGGCAACAGTGCTAACCACTGTGCCACCCCAATTACTCCCCATATGTTCCCACATATGGGGAGTAATTGCTTCTGGTCACTCTTCAGGCTATAGAGGCTCGGAAAGAAATGAGTTGGCAAAAGTTTGTCCATCCAAATGATGTTGCTATGCTCATTGGTAAACTTGCAAGATCTATTGAAGAAACACGTGTTTCAGAGTGTATGCAATAAACCTGAACATTGTTATTTTTTCACAGAGCTTGGGACCCGACTGGAGCAGCAATGAAGCTCGTATTGTTTTTTTAAATTTCCGAGCTTGCCAAATTATTGTTGGTAAATGCAGGTGACTTTATCAAAGCACATTTCACACTCCCCAGCTAGGAATTTGGTCCCAATTCTGTCAGTCCATCCATTCCTTTGGATCACACGCATTTTAGATGTGAGCATTCCATTTAACTATTTGAATTGAATATTTCAGTGGTTAAATCCTCTTGCATTCTTAATTTCAAATTACTCAATGTGATTTTTTTGTCCCCCCTGAATTTGCCAAGCACTGGGCAGTTCTGGAATATTCGAAATATTTACAATAGATGCATTCACACTATTGAAGGCAACCTGGCAGATTTGAATACCATTCAGGTAGTCAACAACAATACATAAGTAACTTTATGAATTGCTTACTGTACACCAACAACGCAAACCAAGTATCAGTGAAACCACAGACTGTTTCCCAAGGATTCCCAAATCTAAACAGTGCATTCCAGATATGCTCACTATCACCATCTGGGAGCAGTCTCCAAAAGTGCTCCCAGAATTTAGAAAGTGCATTCACTGCCCTCCAAAGCTCAATCTGCTGTCACAGGCTTCACTCTTATTGTATACAATGGTAGTTATTGTCCAGTTCTTTAACGTGACAAATGATTTTACAAACAATTTATAAAATACTTTAAATCCTGAAGAAATGTGATGTCAGCCCTTTGTAGAAGTGAAAGAAAGTGTGATGTTTGTTTGACCTTTGGCTCTATGTATCAGACTGAACTGAACCTTTAGCAAGATGTGGGATGTTTCCCACACACTTTGTTTAAAAAAAGCAAAGATTTTGCTCTGAGATTTAAATGTTCAATCAGGTTTAATAAAAATCTTTCCAAAAATTGAGAGTTTGACTTCAGCTCCTGTAAAGAGACACGCTCTTTGCCTTCAATTTTGTGACATGTGATCATTCTTCGGTAAAGGTGGCTGTGTGCAACACTGCAGGATGTTGTCTGAAGTGCCTCATTGGGTGGATGAGCTTTATTACTGGTGTAACTCGGCTAATTTTGAAATGGAATGTTACTTTGAGTTAAATCTTGTTTTTAAACTGAGATGTGCTTGTGTAACTCAAGTGTGGAAACTATGCTCATGTTTGCAATGAACCTTTCACTTTTGCAGATTAGTATTTTTCCGATCTGTTTTGTAAATAAAGTTGAATATCGAAAGCACAGTGATGGAGAACTGCAGGCCCAGCAGCATCTCTGAGGGGAATTAAACATTGTAAGTTCCAAGTCCAATGACCTTTTGTCCATTCAGACAAAAACTTGAAATGTAACATTTTTTTTTCTCTTCACCAATGCCCTCAGAACTGCTGAGTTTCTCCAGCACTTTGTTTCTGGGTTTAGATCACCAGCACCTGCAGTTTATTGTTTAGATCCTATGATTTGACTTGTGGAGCGAGAGGCAGCAACTGTGATCAACGAGGATAAAACTCCCCAACCACAGAAAACAAACTGGTTCTTTATACTTTTCAAAACACTACTGTAAATAAGAAATGCAATTAAGCTGAATGCAATATGGTATACCACCGGCCTTGTCTCAAACCTGCTACTCATCTTTGAGAACTCATCTGTCAGAATTGTGTTTGCTCGCTTCCTTTGAGATCACGGTCCACAAATGTCCCAGTTCCAATTCTTGGGCCGGGCCCGGTTACCACATTGCTGTGGGGTGGGGAGCTTTATGTCAGCCTGAAGTTTTTGTTAATAACAACATTGCAGGTTGAAGTTGACGGTTTTGACGAATATTGCGTCGTTAAACTTGGAGGCAATCCTTCCGAATGTATTGACTAACTGGACTGAGCCTGTTTACATGCAGCCCTGTTAGTCGTGCTGTAATATTCTAAGTTAAGAATCACACAACACCGGTTATAGTCCATCAGGTTTAATTGGAAGCAAACTAGCTTTCGGAGCACCGCTCCTTCATCAGGTGAGTGTGGAGGGCACAATTCTAAGGCACAGCATTTATAGCAAAAATTTATAGTGTGACGTAACTGAAATTGTCCATTGAAAAATACCTTGGTTGTATGTTGAGTCTTTCATCTGTTCGAATACCATGATAGTTTCACTTCTTTCATGTATAAATCACAAAACCTTTCTTCAAAAGTTGCATTTCTGACAGTGGCCCATCAAATCACTCATTGTATTAGTCACTGCACAGTCTCAACAAAGGAATGAAACTGGATGGACCACATTACATCTACCAATGCACTGGAAAATACAACAACACAATCAGCCCTCTTGACCCTACAACCTCTGTCTCACTGTGGGCCAACAGCAGTACCAGAACTGTACCCCAGCCCAATTTTGTAATCTAATGGCCTGGTATATCCCCCACTCAACCATTAACATCAAGCCAGGGGAATCAACACTACTTCAATGGAGAGTTCCGCAGGGCATGCCACGAGCAATACCAAACATACCTGAAAATGTGGCGCCAACCTGGTGAAGGTACAGTGCAAGCAACACCAAATAGAACTATGTGATCCAACAACCAGTGGATCAGATCTGAGCTCTGCAATTTTGTCACACCTAGTCAGGAATGGTGATGGGCAATTAAACAACTCACTGCAGGAAGCATCACAGATATCCCCACCCTTAATGATGGAGGGGCCTCACACATTCATACAACAGATAAGACGACAGCATTTTCAGCAATTTTCAGCCAGCAGTGCCAAGTGGATGAGGCTTCTCCATTTGTCCATGACATCACAGATGTGAATCGAATTGGTTGAAAACCCATTTCAAATCAGATCAAGAAATGGACAAGTAGTGTAAAGGCTATGGGCCCTGCTAGCATTGTGGCAATATATACTGATAGCTGTGCTCCAGAACTTGCTGAAAATGTGTTGCTGGAAAAGCGCAGGCAGGTCAGGCAGCATCCAAGGGGCAGAAGAATTGACGTTTCGGGCATGAGCCTTTCTTCAGGAATGAGTTTCTGAATGCTGCCTGACCTGCTGCGCTTTTCCAGCTACACATTTTCAGCTCTGATCTCCAGCATCTGCAGTCCTCACTTTCTTCTCCAGAACTTGCTGCCCACCAAGACAAATACTGCTCCAGCACTGGCACCTACCGATATTGGGAAATGTTTCCCAGTGTTGTTCAACACAAAAACGCAGGACACATCCAACCCAGCCAATTTCCCTCCATCAGTCCACACTCGCTCAGCAGTGAAGTGATAGACGTTGTCATCAATAGTGCTGTCAAGCACATGCTCACAATAACCTGCTCAGTGACGCCCAGTTTGGGTTCTTGCAGGGCCAATCAGCTTCTGAGCTTGTTACAGACTTGATTCACAAACTGACAAACAGCTGAAGGTAACAGCCCGTCCCACTCCAAGACCACTATTTCGACTTCAGTGATATCATCTGACCTCACCACAGTCTCAGCTAATTCAATGAAATTTTCATTCATTCATTTTATGAACTCTAGATTTCATTATCTAAACCCACTCCTGGCCAGCATCCCACAATCACCCTCCCTATAATCTCCAGAATATTGAAAACTCTACTGCCCAAGTGTTCACTTGTACCAGAACTTGCTGATCCATCAAAAGGCTCCCATTTATAAGCAACAGCAATTTACTTTCACACCCTTGACTTAATTCCTGGCTGTAATCATTCCTATCTCCATGCATCAGACACACTTTCACATCTCAATAACTCATTTCAGTTTAGACTCCCAATGATATGTTTATTTTTGAGTTCAGCTGTGTGACTGTTTCTATAGATTCCAAGGCAACATGGTCTGGAATTCCCACCCTCTAAGATCTGCTTTCTTCCTTTAAGTCATTCCTGAAAAATTGCTTATTTCGCAAAGGTTTGGTCACCGGACATAATATTCTCTATCTGTAGCCTTACGTCAAAAGTTCTCAATATTTTGTGAAATTAAAAATGTGTTGATTTATACAGATATCTTCTACTCTTCACTATCTCTGAGTGCATAATCTGTAATGTCTCCTACCCAACCACGTTGTGGGAGCACCTTCACCATACCAACTGCAGCAGTACAAGGAAGTCAAACATCACCTTCTCAACAGGCAACAGAGCTTTGGCCTTGATCACTGGTATCTGTGGAAGGAGAAATACACATCATGTTTCAGGGAGTGCAATATGATTTATGGGGGAATGAAAATGGTGCAGAATTTGACTGTCAGAAATGGAAGGAAATTCCACTCACTTATTGGAAAAAAAAGAACTCTTGACCGTCAAAGATATTGTGGAAAAAATAACCTGATAATAGAGTATATGGTCAGGAGCCAGGCAGCAGTGGACAATTCATTTACAAAGAGGACTGTGAACGTAATAGTAAAATACTACACAGAGCAAAAATACACACGAGAGACTGAGAAAGCTAGATAACAAACAAGTGGACATCAAGGAGCCCAGAGATGAATCAGAGCAATGTTCACTTTTATGATCCCACAGTCAGAGATGTCTAGCACAGAAATAGACTTTTTGGTCCAACCCATCTTTGCCAACCAGATATTCTAACCTAATGTATTCTCATTTTCCAGCACTTGGCCAACATCCCTCTGAACCCTTCCTATTCAAATGCCTTTGAAATGTTACAATTTTAGTTGCTCTTTAGGCTCCTTTTGAATTTCCCACCCCACCCTAAACCTATATCCTCTAGTTCTGGGGTCTACCAACCCTTGTCTACTTACGCTATCAATGTCCCTCACGATTTTTATAAGCCTCTATAACATCACACCTCAGTCTATGACACTGCAGGGAAAATGGCCCCAGCCTATTATGCCTCTCCCCGCAACTCATATCCTCCAACACTGGCAACATCCTTGAAAATCTATTCTCAAACCTTTCAAGTTTCAGTGCCTCCTTCTGATGGGAGGGAGACCAGAACTACACACAATATTCCAAAAGTGACCTAACCAATGACCTGTCCAGCTCCTTTACCCAATGCTCTGACCAATAAGGGGAAGCATACCAAATGCCTTCTTCACTGTCGTATCTACCTGCAACTCTACTTTCAAGGAAATATGAACCTACATTCCAAGGTCTCTTTGTTCACAAGATTTTCCAAGATCTTACAATTCAGTGTGTGAGTCCTGCTCTGATTTGCTTTTCTAAAATGCAGCACCTCACATTTATCTAAATTAAACCCTATCTGCCACTCCCCAGCCCATTGTTCCATTCGATCAATATCCCATTGTACTTTGAGATACCCTTTATCACTGTCCACAATACCTCCAATTTTGGTGTCACCTGCAAACTTACTAACTGTACCGCCTCTATTCACATCCAAATCATTTAAATGAATGAAAAAACAAATCCAGAAAAAAAAAATCCATTTCTCTGGGTGCGAATATGCTCTGTGCAAATCCTGCCCTGTGACTCCCTACCAGAGAGGGCTGCACATGCGTCCCGCTGAACTTTGCCCCCAACAAAGCTGGCGGCTGCACGGGTCCAGTGAATCGTTGCCCCGAATAAAGATGGTGGTGCTTACTCGAATCAATCGCTGGATGAGGCATTTTCCCGTTTACTGCAAAAACGGGACTGAGTTTCAAATTTGTATTTTCGATGTGCACCAAATGTCTGTAAACCCTCTCAACCCATACCGACACCATTTCCCTCCCGCTTCCTGCTGTTTATTTCTATCTTTACCAACAGCTCTCCATCCACACATCCCGAACAGACCGCGAGGATGATCAAGTGGTCTAGTCTAGTCCCGCCCCTCATTCACCCTGATTGGTCGGAGGACCAACTGTGCGCCAGGTCCTCCAGCTCTGTCCCTGCCTTTCCATTGGTCCGCCGCTGACATCAATCACCCGGGGCGCATTGTTGGCTGGAGCATGCGGATTGCTTCGTGGCTTTTGTTGCTGTTCATGAGTTACAAAAATGACAACAGCATCTCAAAACCCCCTGATGAAGAAGCAGCAAACCTAGTGCTTCCAAATAATCCTGTTGACCAATAGCCTGGTGTTCTGTGAATTTTACTTTTGTCCATCCCAATCCAACACCAACACCTCCAAGTCACGAATGAGGGGGGGGGATGTATAACCTAAGATCTAGGAACAGTAGAAGGCCGTCCTGCCCTTCGAGCCTGCTCTGCCATTCAATAAGATCATGGCTGATCATTTCGTGGACACAGAACCATTTACCCACGTTCTCGCCGTGTTCATTAATTAATTACATTTTTAAAAATCTAACCTAGTTTTAAAAACGTTTTCTGAACGAGCACCAACTACTTCCCTGGGCAGTGAATTCCATAGAGGTCAAGAAGTTCCTTGTCAATTCAGTCTTAAATTTGCTGCCTCTAGTCTTGCGGTGATGCCCTCTTGTCCTAGCTTCACCTGCCAGTGGAAACAGCTCTCTACTTCTATTTTATCCATTCCATTCATTATTTTATATGTTTTCATTCTTCTGAATTCCAATGAATATAATCCCAATCTACTCAGTCTCTGTTAAGCCGAACCTGTCAACTCTGGAATCAACCTAGTTAACCTCCTCTGCACCCCATCTTTTCTCAAGTAAGGAGACAAAAACTACATGCAGTACGCCAACACCCAAATACAGCTGAAACAAAACCTCTGCTTTTAAACACAATCCCTTCAGCAATGAAGGACAAAATTCCATTTGCTTTCTGAACTGATTATTGTATCTGGTGACCAACCTTCATGTAGAAGGATGCTTAGGTCACTCTGCAGAGCAAATAATGCAACTTTTTAACATTCAAGTGATTTTTTTTAATGTTACTACAACCAAAGAGTATAAACTTTATATTTACAAACATTCTATTTCAATTTACAGACCATTACCCACTCACTCCATGTTGAAATGTTCCTCTGCAAAGTTTCACAGTCCTCCGCTCACTTTGTTCCGCTAATCATCTTAGTGTCACATGCAAACGTTGACACCCTACGTGTGGTTCCAACTCCAAATCATCTGTATCAGTTGTAAATAATTGCAGTCATAACACCGATCCCTGAGGCACACTAATTGTCAATGATTGCCTGCCAGAATAATGCTCATTTATCCCCACACTTTGCTTCCTATTAGTCAACCAATCTTCTATCCATGCTAATACTCTGCCGGTAACGCCATGCACCCTTATATTATGCAACAGCCTCTTGCACAGCACCTTGTTGATGGTCTTTTGGCAATCCAGGTACACCGCATCCACTGGGTCCCCGTTGTCTACCTTGCTTGAAAAGTCTTCATAGAATTCAAAAAGATTGGTCAAGCATGACCTGTCCCTCATGCTGTGTCTGTACAATGGGACAATTTCTATCGAGATTCTCTATTATTTCTTCCTTGATAATAGACCCAAGCATCTTTTCCACTACAGAGAATAAAGTAACTGGTACATAATTCCCCACTTTTTGTCTACCTTCTTTTAAAAACATTGGTGTCACTTTTGCTGTTTTGCAGTCTGCTGGGACTGCCACAGGCTCCAGTGAATTTTGGAAAATTACTGCCAGTGAATTTGCTATTTTTCCTAGCATCTCTTTTAGTACCCTGGAATGCATTCCATCAAGGTGAGGAGACTATTCTATCGTTAGCTCAATTACCTCAAAACAGTCTAAAGCTAGCTGTTCTGGAATAATGATAGTTTCCAAATCCTCACCTACCTTTGTCTCTTTGCTAGTTACTGGAAAGATATTAGTATCCTCCACTGTGATATCCCATAACTAAATGCCTCTTCTCATTTTCCAAAGGACCAACATTTACTTTAGCCATTCTTTTCTCGTTATATATATTTATATAAACTTTTCCTTTCTGTCTTTGTGCTAGTTTATTTTTCTCATGTTCTATATTACTTTTCTTTATAGCTCCTGTGGCTTTCGGTTGACCTTTAACATTTTCCCAGTTCTAGTTTCATGCTGTTTTTGGCCACTTTGTCCAACTTCTCTTTCAACTTGATTTTCCAGAACAGCAACCCAATTCTCCAAGCATTTCACATACTATTTCTTCTTGCGATGGTACTCTCGAGCTGCTTCCCTGTTTCTCATGAGGCGGACCTCACGTTTACGAGTGGTTTCTTCAGCATTCTGGGGCTGGCTTTGCAGGACTGGTGAAGATACCATAACCATTCCCTGGTCAGCAGTGGAGTTAGGAGTTCTACAGATCTGATAGGTTTGGACATCTCCAGCAGCACCTTGAACAAGCATTTGGCTGCCTGGCACAAAGATTTGCGGTCCATCAGGGCTCTGTGCATACTGTATAATGGCTGCTCCAACCTTGGCTGTCGCTGTATTGGTCATTGTTCATGTGTGGAGTCCTTGCATTTAATCTGTACCATTGTTGGCCAGCTGAATTGCTTCCCCCTGTGTCATAGCAATGTATTGTCCACTGCTAATCTGATAGATGGGTGTCTGCATCATCGTTGTAGTAATGGTTGAGACAGTCTCTTCTTCTGATTTCTCCTCATCGATTTCTTGGCACACTGGGGGGATCAGAAGAAAGTTCATTCAGGATTTTCCTGTATGAAGGCCGTCTCGATAGAATTTCTCTACGTTTCTGAGAGTCAGTCGTGCTATCCACAGATTCCTGGGAGTCTTCATTTTAAAGTATAGTAGAAATCTGAGCAGTCTGAACTTGAGGGGACTGCGTGACTGAGGACTGAGCTGCTTGGATAACGACTTGGACTTGAACAGTCTGCCCATTCGGCAATTGCACTAAAGTTACTGCTGGACTTGTTGTTGATTGGATCCCAGGCATGGTTACCTGCATGGTCACATGATATATTCATGATCGGGATGAAGTGATGGGGGCATTCCAACGAAGTTTGCTGATGATACGAAGTTAGGTGGACAGGCAAGTAGTACTAAGGAAGTGGGGAGGCTGCAGAAGGATCTATACAGTTTGGGAGAGTGGTCCAGGAAATGGCTGATGGAATTCAACGTGAGCAAATGCGAGGTCTTGCACTTTGGAAAAATGAATACAAACATGGACTGCTTTCTAAACGGTGAGAAAATTCATAAAGCCAAAGTACAAAGGGATCTGGGAGTGCTAGTCGAGGATTCTCTCAAGGTAAACGTGCAGGTTGAATCCGTGATTAAGAAAGCGAATGCGATGTTGTCATTTATCTCAAGAGGGTTGGAATATAAAAACAGCGATGTGCTACTGGGACTTTAAAAAGCTCTGGTTAGGACCCATTTGGAGTACTGTGTCCAGTTTTGATCCCCACACCTCAGGAAGGGCATACTGGCACTAGAGTGTGTCCAGCGGAGATTCACACGGATGATCCCTGGAATGGTAGGTCTAACATATGAGGAATAGCTGAGGATCCTGGGATTGTATTCATTGGAGTTTAGAAGGTTAAGGGAGATCTAATAGAAACTTACAAGATAATACATGGCTTGGAAAGGGTGGACACTCAGAAATTGTTTCCGTTAGGTGAGGAGACTAGGACCGGTGGGCACTGCCTTAGAATTAGAGGGGATAAATTCAGAACAGAAATGCGGAAACATTTCTTCAGCCAGAGCGTGGGGCCTGTGGAATTCATTGCCATGGAGTGCAGTGGAGGCTGGGATGCTAAATGTCTTCAAGGCAGAGATTGATAAATTCTTGATGTCACAAGGAATTAAGAGCTACGGGGAGAATGTGGGTAAGAGAAGTTGAAATGCCCATCAGCCATAATTAAATGGCGGAGTTGACTTGATGGGCCGAATGGCCTTACTTCCACTCCTATGTCTTATGGTCTAATTTGATCACTTTCCTCAGATACCCATTGCTGAGTATGCCTTTTCATACAGTCCTTCCATTTCACTGGAATAGACCTTTGTAAAATGTCTTTGAAACTCTTCCACTGCTCATCAACTTCCCACCATAAAATTTTTGTTTCCAGTCTACTTTATCCAGATTCTCTCTTATTCCCTTGTCCCTTAATGTTTCTGTTGCTTAGCTGCTGAGTCGCGCCACAATCAACACTGCAATTGGGAGGAAGGGGCGGAACTGGAGGACAGAGCAGCGTCCGGTCCTCCAAACAGAGTGAGTGAGGAGCGGGACCAATGCATTCTCGGGAGTGAACGCTTCAGCATTGGTCAGAAAGTAAACTGTTTTGCAGGATTGATCATTCTCACGACATAGTGGAGTATTATCCCCTCTCATAAAACAATGTGAGGTTTTAAAGAAATCGTTAAGATGTAAATCTGACAACATAGTTAAGATGTAAATCTGACAATGTACATATTTCTAATCGATTTACACAACTCGAGTAACAAACTTATTTTCAAATTCCCAGAATGATTGGAAATTTACATACCTGGCCGGTATGATTAAGTTGGATGGAAAAATCTATTTGGATATGGACCATCTCAATGACTGTAACTCGACAGAAATTGCTAATGTCTAATATTTCTCCCGTGATTCTATGCAGTTATGAATATTCTCTATAAACTCACTGATAGCCTCCGACGCACGCGCAGTTTGGTTTCTATGAAGGGCATGCGCAGTGTCACATTAACCAGGACACGGCGAGACTTGGAGCAGCTTTCTCCGGGTGCGGCTACGCTCGGCTTCAGAGAGTGGCGTGTGGGAGACTCACTGGGAGAAAGGAGCGGAGAGAATTCACAAGACGCCGATACAGGTGAAAAAACCCGAAAAAGACCCTCCAGGCCCTGATAAGGAGATGGTGGTCTCTGTCGGGAAAGCGGCCCAGGGTGACGGCCGCCATTTGTTTGAGGGAAGAGGGAGTGCGGGCCTCAGAGCCGCCATCTTGAGAAGGTCAATGTGCAGGTGGGCGGGGCTATTGGGGTCGAGGACAATTGGAGAAAAGACCCACCTTAGATTACTTCACTAAAGACATGAATGCACCCGGTGGATTTTTCTTAACATCAGCAATTGTTTAATACTCACTCACAGGTTTTTAGTTACATCTTTTTTGAAGCATTTAATTCACATTCAATCATTTGCAATGGTGGGATTTGAACCTGTGTCCAGAGCACACTTGCTGAGTTTCTGGATAAATTGTTCCACAATAATGCCAATAGGCCATCACTTCGCCTGCTCACAAGTTGCGCATCCCAGTGCAACAAGAATCAAAACCCTTTCTTCCTGCACAATTGTTTGATCTTGCACTCTGGTGATATTACTTAGTAACTCTCCATGTGGTATCCCTCACTGTGTGGGTCGAATTGTTGCCTCTGTCAGTGTCCCTCGCTCTTGCAGCTACTCCAGATCCTGAGCAAACAGAATTCTCCACTCCAGATAGACGATGGAGACTGGGGTGTTCCAGATTTCTGTCGGACTCAGTGCCATTTGACATGTGTAGCCATCACTGCATCATTCTAATTTCCAATTCTGTTTATCTGTCTGTAGGTACTCAGGAAGGTCCTGACCTAATAGACTTCCCAGCTGCTGGGTGTCTAATCCATCCCTCATTGAAGATGGTTTGTCAGCCAGAGAGACACAGGGCAGGGAGATCTGGAGCCTTCAATAAATCCTGCAGTGAGGTAAGATCACTCACAGTGCAGAGAGCAATGAGAGGGCTCCAAACATCAGTTAACAGGACATGACATAGCTATATGCTGGAAGGGGAGCACAATACAGACACACCCCAGGTTCGGTCACCGCCTTTACTGCAAGTTTTGTTGTACTAAGACAACATCGGGAGTGTCACAGTTATCAATCCAAGCCTGTGCTGTCTTAGTGAGCATCAGTACAAAAGAGGGGAAAGCAGGCCTTCCACGAGAGGGTGGGAATGCTGTCTGGGAATGTTCCATTCTGTGTTCCCTCTCCCACACTGTATCTATGGCTTGTCATGTGGATCAGCCATTCTAATGCTAAAAACAGTTCCTATCTCTGTACTTTCCTCCCCTCTCACCAATCACTTCATACGTTTGAACCTGCTCCAGTCCAGACGACCATCCATATCTCTGTAACTTACTTCGGTCTCGACAACATGCCTTGTCACGAGAGTCCACTCCCTCAATAACGCAAGACTTAGGGTCTGTTTCTGTGCTGCATGACTCTCTGGCCGAAGTCACCAATGCTGGCCAGGTTTCCTGAACTGAATGAGTTGCATCTCCCTGCGTTTGGCCCATGGCCCTTCAAACTTTCTCCCCTCCATGTTCCTGCCCAAATGTCTTTTCCATGTTGAAATTGTTCTTGTTTCTCCCATGTGCCACTGGCAGTCCATTCTGTATATGAACCGTCCTCTGTGGGAAATGTTGCCCCTCAGCTCCCTAAGTAAATCTTTGCTCTCGGTCACTCCTCAGGCCTTACCCATTCTGCTGTGGGACACAAACCCTCCCCGGTACAGACTTCCCTCGGACATTTGTGGGTGGCATGGTGGCACACTGGTTAGCACAGCTGCCTCACAGCGACAGAGACCCGGGTTCAATTCCCGACTCAGGCGACTGACTTTGTGGAGTTTGCACGTTCTCCCCGTGTCTGTGTGGGTTTCCTGCGGGTGCTCCGGTTTCCTCCCACAGTCCAAAGATGTGCAGGTCAGGTGAATTGGCCATGCTAAATTGCCCGTAGTGTTAGGTAAGGGGTAAATGTAGGGGAATGGGTGGGTTGCGCTTCGGCGGGTCGGTGTGGACTTGTTGGGCCGAAGGGCCTGTTTCCACACTGTAATGTAATCTAATCTAATTACCCATCCTGCTGTGGGACACAATCCCTCACCGGTACAGATGGCCCTCGGGCCTTACCCATTCTGCTGTGGGACTGAACCCCTCCGCGGTACAGACTCCCTTCGGGCCTTACCCATTCTGCTGTGGGACACAACACCTCCCTGGTACAGACTCCCCTTAGGCTTTACCCATCCTCCTGTGGGACTGAACTCCTCCCTGGTAAAGTCTAATCTTGAGCCTTTACCACCCTGCTGTTGGACACAACCCCACTTGGGTACAGTATTCCCTCTGGCCTTACCCATTTTGCTGTGCAACACATGCCATCCCCAGTACAGACTGTCCACAGGCCTTACGCATCTTGCTGTGGGACCGAACTCCTCCCTGGTACAGTCTACCCTTGAGGCTTACCCATCCTAATTTGGGACGCATACCCTCCCCAGTACAGATTACTCTCTGGCCTTAACCGTCTTGCTGTGGGATACAACCCCTCTGAGGAACAGACTCCCCTCGAGCCTTACCCATCCTGCTGTGAGACACAACCTCTCCCTGGTGCAGACTCTCCTCGGGACTTAACCGTCTGGCTGTGGGACACAACCCCTCCCCAGTACAGTCTACCCTTGAGCCTTACCTGTCCTGCTTTGGGTCGCATACCTTCCCTGGTACAGAGTACCCTCGGGCCTCACCCTTCCTGCCATGGGACACAACCGCTCCCCAGTATAGACTCTTGACTGGCCTTAACCATCCTGCTGTGGGACACAACCCCTCCCCAGTTCAGACTCCCCTCGAGCCTTATCCATCCTGCTGTGGGACACAACCCCTCCCCAGTTCAGACTCCCCTCGGGCCTTCCCCATCCAGCTGTGGTACACAACCCCTCCCCAGGTCAGACTCCCCTCGAGCCTTCCCCATCCAGCTGTGGGACACAACCCCCTTCCCGGTACAGACCCCCCTCTGGCCTTATCCATCCTGCTGTGGGACACAACCCCTCCCCAGTTCAGACTCCCCTCGAGCCTTCCCCATCCAGCTGTGGGACACAACCACTCCCCAGTTCAGACTCCCCTCGGGCCTTACCCATCCTGCTGTGGGACACAACCCCTGCCTGGTACAGACCCCCCTCTGGCCTTACCCATCCTGCTGTGGGACACAACCCCTCCCCGGTACAGACTCCCCTCGGGCCTTTCCCATCCTGCTGTGGGACACAACCCCTCCCCAGTTCAGACTCCCCTCTGGCCTTACCCATCCTGCTGTGGGACACAACCCCTTCCCGGTACAGACCCCCCTCTGGCCTTATCCATCCTGCTGTGGGACACAACCCCTCCCCAGTTCAGACTCCCCTCTGGCCTTACCCATCCTGCTGTGGGACACAACCCCTCCCCAGTTCAGACTCCCCTCGAGCCTTATCCATCCTGCTGTGGGACACAACCCCTCCCCAGTTCAGACTCCCCTCGAGCCTTACCCATCCTGCTGTGGGACAGGTTGATAATTATATTGAATAGTATCCCTCCAGTGTGGAAACAGGCCCTTAGTCCAGCAAGTCCACACTGACCCACGATAGATACCCTGCTCAAAATAGCTTCAAAATACATAGAAACAGTGATCACTGAATTGGGTAAAAACTCCACAGTTACATTGGGCAGTTTAAAAGTCTCGCTGTATTGTTGATATGTTCCTTTTCTTCAAACAGGTAACATTTTTATTAAAGCAGCAGATGTTCATTTTGAGAGTGTCTCTGTTAAACTAGAATCTGTTCTGTTCTTTGTGTAACAGGCTGTTGTTGTGTGCGATGGACTGTCACTAACAGTGTAATTGACCTGTGAGTCCTTGATCAGGTTTCCTTTGTCTGTAAATCTAATAATCAGTGAACTATGCATCTGCTCTTCTTAGCGAAAACAAAGAATCATTTCTCAACGAAAAAACGGCACATCACAAAGCTATTTCATGGATTTCTGGCACACACCACCTACCAATGTATCTGGTAAGTCTGTTTCCTGAATAATTCTGAAATCTATCTGTAACTCTGAAAGTATCTGTATTGCTTGTCAGTTGGTTGAGAATTCAGCCTCTTTGTTCTGAGCTGTTGTGATGCAGGCGGTGGCTTCATTCTGTCTCTGCCAAGTTTGTTTTCTCCTTCTGCTGTGATTCTGGGAGATTCCTTTCTGCAGGTGAGAATATTCAGTGACTGAACATTGAATGATTTTGACTCTAACAGAGCAGTGGCCTTGTTTTCAGCTCATTACTCACTTTCCATTTCCTGGTTGTGTTGAATGTTACAGAAACAGACTCTGAGCAATGTTTCCATTCACTTGTATTAGATTCATTGACAGCCACGTGGTCAGTCAGTTTCAGGCCGATGGATCAGTTTCTCTGTCCTATTAGATGGTGGCCACTTACACAGTTTCCGATGGTTCACCTCAGTGTCAGGCCGTCAGCTGCTGAAACCCTCCATCCAGCATTTGTTCTCTCTCACCATGACTACTCCAATACAGTCCCAGCTCGTTTCCCACATTCTACCTCCATATACTCACGATCACCTCAGATTCTACTGTCAGTATCCTTACAGCAAGTCACGTAAGTCATCCACCTCCATTTCACGCTGCTCTACATTACATTCAGTCCAAATATAATTTCAGAATTCCATTCATTGCGTTTAAAAACACCCATGATCTTGTCCTGTCCAAGCATCCAGGTTCCATCAGGTAGGTGGGTGTCCGCGTGGTTGGGTTGGAGCAAGAGCAGGAAACTGAGGATCGTACAGGGGACAAAGATGGGGTTGGATGCGGGATGTTTAAGGAGAGAGAGCTGGTGTATTGTTGGGGATAGCTTCTCAGGGGAGTAGCACAGCGGTAGCCAGGTCTATAATACTCAATGGCCTGAGTTATCGGAAGAGGTTGGACAAGCTGGGACATTTTTCTTCAGAACACAGGAGACATAAGGGAGATCTTATAGAAATGTATATGATCATGAGAGGCATGGATAGGGTGAATGCATTCAGTCTTTTTCCCAGGGTTGAAGAATTGAGGACTAGAGGGCATCAGTTTAACGTTAGAGGGGAAAGAATAAAAGGGAACGTTAGCAGCAACGTTTTTAGACAGATGCTGATTCTCATACGGAATGAGCTGTCAGTGGAAGTGGCTGAGGCAGGTACATTAACAACATTTAAAAGGCATTTGGACAAATACATGGATAGGAAAGGATTAGAAGGAGATGGGGCATGGGCAGGGAAATGGGGTGACCATAGATGGACATTATGGTTGCCAGGGATCAGTCTGGCCCTTAGGGCCTCTCTCTGTGCTGTAGGACTCTATGACTCTATAACTGACTCTGCTGTAGACCAAGGTCGGGCAAAATCCAAGGGAGCGAAAATGGGAGGAGAAGCACTAGTTGGGGGCATAGACAGGTGTTACTGTGGCTGCGTCTGAGACTGTTGTATCCCTGGTGCCTGGTCAAGGACATCTCTGAGCATTTGCTTGAAATTCTGAATTGGGAGAATGGGAGGCCAGAGGTCATTGCTACCAACGACACGAGTAGAAAGAGGGATGAGATCCTGAGGAGTAAGCACAGGAAGTAGGGAATGACTGAAAAGCAGAACCTTGAGGCTAGTAATCATTGCGTTAACACCAGTCCCATGTGCTTGTGAGACAAGGAATTGAAAGATAGCAGAGATGACTGCATGGCTGAAGAGCTGGTACAGGGGGAAGAGTTTCAGGATCTTGAATAATTGGGACCTGAACTAGAGGGGAACTGATATCCTCACTGGGAGGCTTGTTCCTGCTACAAGGGAAGGGTTTAACCTAGAATGGCAAGGTCCTGGGAATCACAGCAGCAGGGCAGCACGTGGGGGGTAAGGAAGGTCGGAAGATGTATACGAGTCAATCAGAAAGGAAATACAGAGAAATGAACACCATTGTACGAATGGGCTGATTGTGTTAATTTCAACACAAGGCGCAACATAGTTAAAGTAGATAAGCACAGATCCGATATTGTGGCCATTCCAGAGATTTGGTTCGGAGAAGGATAGGACTGGCTGCTCAATATTCCAGGGTTTCATTGTTTCAGATGAGATGGAGAGGAGGGTAAAAGAGGTGGAGGAGCTGCATTACCAATCGAGTGAATGTTATGTCTGCACCCAGGACATACTGGAGGGGCTCGCCCACTGAGGCAACATGGATAAGAAGGATGCAGTTAATGGGATTATACTATAGGGACCTCAATCTGCCAACGATACCTCGAGGTACAAATATCTTGGCAGAATATCTCGGCAGAGACAATAACAACAGAGTTCTCAAAGTGTCTTTAACTTCTCCACCATTTGCTGGCACTACTTTAGAGCAAGAGGCTGAGACGGTGCAGAGTTTATTAAGTGTATCCAAGAGGGTTTCTTGAAATAGTAGTGTAAAGGAGGGGTAGGGGCCATAGTGGACCTTATATTGCTGAATGAGCCTGGCCAGGTGACTGACCTTTCAGTGGGAGACCATTTTGGAAACAGTGATCACAACTTAAGTTTTTTTTTAAGGCAGCTACGAATAAATGGGATGTTTCTAAATTGTGGGATTGCAAATGATGTCAGTATTAGGCAGGAGCTAGGGAGTGTTAATTGGGAGGAGCTGTCATCAGACAATGCCACATTGGGCACGTGGGAGTTAGTTAAAGGCTTGCTGATTGGAGTTCACGACCAGCATGTTCCAGTAAGGAGGAGGGATAAGGCTGGTAATGTAAGGGCCCCTTGGATAACAAGGGAGGCTGGGAATTTAGTCAAAAGGGGAAAAAAACAAGCCTATGCAAGGTTTGGGAAGCTAGAATTGGGCATGGCATGTAAGGAACGTAAAAAAACAAAAGCTGGAAGGAACCTGAACCGGGAATGAGCAGAGCAAGGAGGGGCATGCCCTTCGCAAGTAGGGTTAAAGAGCATCCCAAATCGTTCTGGAGATAATTACCCACAAGAGGATGTGAACATGGATTGTTACAGCGCAGTACAGGCCTTTTGGCCCTCAATGTTGCACCGACCTTTGAAAATAATCTGATGCCTATCTAACCTACACCCTTCCAATATTACCCATATGTATGTCCAATGCCCATTTAAATGCCCTTTGCGTCGGCAATTCTACTACTGTTGCAGGCAATTAAGTCACCTCTCGACCTTCTTCTTTCCAACTAAAACAGCCTCCATTCCCTCAGCCTTTCCTTGTAAGACCTTCCTTTCATACCAGGCAATATCCTAGTAAATCTACTCTGCCGTCTTTCCACAGCTTCCACATTACTTGGAAAGAAGTCGGGCCAGTCAAGACTAAAGGAAGGAACTTGTGCTTGAAGTCAGTGGAAGTGGACGAGATCCTAAATAATTACTTTGCATCGGCATTCACCCAGGAAAAGGATATTGGGGATAATGAGATTTGTGTGGAGTATGCTAATGTGCTCGGGTATTTTTGAGGTCGAGAAAGAAGCATTAGATTTCTTGAACAGCATTAAAGTGGATTAATCCCGAGGATCCGACGGTAGCTACCCCAGGTTATTGAGAAAGGCAAGACAGGAGATCTTTGGGGTCTTGGACATGATTTTTGAGTCCTCACTTGCCAGTGTAAAGGTCGCAGAGGACTGGTGAGTAGCTTATGGTGTTCCTCTCTTCAAGAAGGGAAATAGGGACAATCCAGGAAATTATAGCCTGGTGAGTCTCACCTCAGTGGTTGGGAAGCTTTGGACAGAATTTTTACGGATAGGATTTATGCGCATTTGGTAAAGAATGACCTAATTAGGGACAGTCAGCGCAGCGCCATGAGATGCACAGGGTTGACGGTCAAAATGTTTTACCCAGAGTTGAAATATCTTTACGAGAGAATGTGCATTTAAGGTGAGAGGGGGAGAGCTCAAAGGAGATGTGAGGGGTAATGTGTTTTCCACAGAGAGTGGTCGGAATCTGGAACATGTTGCCAGGGATGGTGGAGGAGGCAGAAATGAGAGGGTTGTTTAAGGGGTTTTTGGGTGAGCATGTGAATATACAAGGATATGGAACAAAGATAGGAAGAAAGGATGAGTTTAATTTGGTGTCACATTCAGCACAACATTCTGGGCTGAAGGGCCCGCTCCTGTGCTGTACTGTTCTTTGTCGTGTTTCTTTTGTTACAACATGACGGTGACCCCCTCTGTTAGTTAAACCAAACACCCAGAAAAGTTCACCTCCCCACATAATCTGTTAAAGTCTTAGTGACAGAAAACTCACACATTCCACTATTTAAAGAAAATAGCATTAATCTATTTTTAACTCAAAGTGAATATTAAACAACTATTCATAAATCTAAGCTCTCCCTTTCTCTTCACTGCATATTATCTGCCTCCAGCCCTATGACTATATGTTATTTCAATAAGACACTTATTAAAATTACATCAATTTAATATCTAACCCACACAGTGACTCGTGAATTTTGTGTCTTTCTGCTTCTGGCTGAGGATCTCCCTGGGTCGTCGTTGTCTTCTTTTACTCCGAGTATGTTTCATATGAAAAGGTACCCTTTGATTGAGAGATTTTCCTAATTTATTGGTGAGCAAGATGTTGACTCTCCCAGACAGCAGTTACTCTCTGACCAATTTTTAAAATGTCCACATTTTATACGCCCCCATCAGATCATCTCATTGGCTTGATGCTGGCAAAACAATAAATTCAAACTCAATTGGGTTTTAGAATCTTGGGGTATAATTTAAACTGTTAGGTTAAATTTGAATTTTGTCAAAACAGCAACCAACATAGGTCTATATTTCACAGCCAAATGTTACATTTGTTTCTTTTCCCAGTACACAGTTCAGAAGAGTGTTCTTTCCCTCTTAAAGATAGAGTACACACCTTCAACTTTATAACACTTTGAGCATTACCTTATCAGAAAGTTCGTTTATTAAAGTGACAAGCAGTAGATTGTTTACATAACCTTTTTGGCTTAATATTTCAATTTCAACATAAAACAAAAGCTTGTGTTTGTGAGAGGATCATGTTACTGTGTGCAACAGACTGTCACTAATAAGATTATGCTCCCAATAATGCAGATTTCCTTTATAAATTCTGCATGAAGTGATTTAAACAAATTAGATTAGATTACATTACAGTGTGGAAACAGGCCCTTCGGCCCAACAAGTCCACACCGACCCGTCGAAGCGCAAACCACCCAGACCCATTCTCCTACATCTAACACTACGGCCAATTCAGCATGAACAATTAAGCTAACCTGCACATCTTTGTGACTGTGGAAAGAAACCCAAGCACCCAGAGGAAACCCATGCAGACACAGGGAGAATGGGTGGAGTTTGCATAGTCAGTCGCCTAAGGCGGGAAATGAACCCGGGTCTCTGGCGTTGTGAGGCAGCAGTTCTAACCACTGTGCCACCGTGCTGCCTACAATCTTTTAATCAGAACAAAGACTGTTATTAAGCTGCAGTCAGGCTCCTGGGGCTAAATGGTATCGTTCTGTCTGTGTTGCTAAAGTTTTTTTGGGAGAAACAATCCCCTCATTTGCTTGGCTTGGCTGTGGCACTGTGATTGCGCTATTGAAACAGCAAGGACTCTTTCTGAGTCTCATTGATGTCTGGGTGTAAATTAGGGTCCATTGTTCATCGCTGACTCTGGAGGCAGTTCTGATACATGGGAATATTCAATTTAAAATGCTGATCTTGCAAAATAGCAAGGTTTTCTCCCAGACAGGGAATCAGACGTCCATTACTGATCCTCACTGACCATGACAGGATTCAAACCGAGAGATTTATTTTTGTGACTGACACAGTCAGATGTGGTATACAGTAGCTCTCACAGTCCTGTCCTTCCACACACCCCGGCTTCTGGACTCTGAATCAGAGGATCTCGATGGAGAAACACTTCCAGCAGTTGGGACAATTCAGGAGATACCCAATATACACATTCTCCCTCAGGGGGAATCCCTGAAAAGTGGTCTGTCAGGTTCATAATGGATATTTCTTTAATATTTACCCAGTGAATTCCTAGAACAGAGAGATTCATTGGAGGCCCAGATTGTCAGCTTGAAGAGTAGTCACTGCTTTGGTGTAGGAAATGGAAGGGTATCATTTGGATTGTTCATTTCACCCATTTGTAGAGGGAGCTATTGCTTTCCATGTGAGTGGGAGCTTGAGAGAAGCGGATTTATCGTGATTGTGGGGATGTTGACACTAACTTTCAGGAACGGATTAATACACCAGAGGAATGTGTCAGTGTTTCCAGGGGGCTCCGAGAGGGGTGGGGGGGATTGTGTCAGTGTTTCCAGGGGGCGCCGAGATGGGGGGGGTGAGGAGGGGGAATGTGTCAGTGTATGCAGGGGACGCTGAGGGGCTGGGTGGGATGTATCTCAATTTACAGGGGGCTCCTGTCTCCCCACACACCCCCAACCGCGTCCAACGCTGCTCCCATCAACCACGTCTGACACCGTCCCCCCAACCCCGCCCCCCCAATGCCGCCCTCCCAACCCCGTCCCCCAATCCCGTGCAACGCCGTTCCCCCCCAACCACGTTCCCCCATCCCTGTACCCGCCCAACACCGTGCAATGCCATCCCCGCCCAAACCCGTCCCCCAACACTGTGCAATGCTGTTCCCCCCAACCCCATTCCCCCAACTCTGTGCAACCCCGTTCCTCCAACTCCGTCCCCGTCCAACCCCATGCAATGACCCCCCAACCCCGTTCCCCCAACCCTGTGCAACGCCGTCCCCGCCCAAAACCGTTCCCCCAACCCCATCCCCACCCAACCCCGTCCCCCCAACCCTGTGCAACCCCATTACCCCCAACCCCGTTCCCCCCCAACCCCGTGCAACGCAGTCCCCCCAACCCAGTGCAACGCCGTCCCCACCCATACCCGTTCTCCCCAACCCCGTCCCCACCCAACCCCGTCCCCCAATACCGAGCAACCCTGTTCCCCCTCAGCCCCATCCCCCCAACCCAGTGCAACGCCGTTCCCCCCAACCCAGTGCAACGCCGTTCCCCCTAACCCAGTGCATCGCCGTTCCCCCTAACTCATGCATCGCCGTTCCCCCAACCCGTGCATCGCCGTTCCCCCCACCACAACACCGTTCGCCCAATCCCATCCCCCCAACCCCGTGCAACGCCGTTCCCCCCAACGCCGCCCCCCCAACCCTGTCCCCCAACCCCACGCAACCCCGTTCCCCCCCAACCCTGTCCCCCCAACCCCGTGCAACGCCGTTCCCCCCAACGCCGTCCCTCCCCCAACCCTGTCCCCCAACCCTGTGCAACGCCGTTCCCCCAACCCTGTCCCCCCAACCCTGCGCAACCCTGTCCCCCCAACCCCGCGCAACCCCGTTCACCCCAACCCTGTCCCCCCAATACTGTGCAACCCCGTTCCCCCTCAACCCCAACCCCGTGAAACGCCGTTCCCCCAGCACCGTGAAACGCCGTTCCCCCCCCAGCCCCGTGCAATGCCATTCCCCCTAACCCAGTGCAACGCCGTTCCCCCTAACCCATGCAACGCCGTTCACCCCCAACCCCGTGCAACCCTGCCCCCCCAACACCATGCAATGCCGTACCCCCCAATGCCGGTCCCCCCAACCCCATCCTCCCAACACTGTACAAACGCCGTCCCCCCAACCCTGTGCAATGCCGTCCCCCCAACCCTGTGCAATGCCATTCCCCCCACCACAACCCCGTTTCCCCAATCCCGTCCCCCAACCCCGTTCAACGCCTTTCCCCCCAACGCCTTTCCACCAACGCCTTTCCCCCAACCCTGTCCCCCAACCCCGTACAACGCCGTTCCCCCCAACCCTGTCCCCCAACCCCGTACAACGCCGTTCCCCCCCAACCCTGTCCCCCAACCCCGTACAACGCTGTTCCCCCCAACCCTGTCCCCCAACCCCGTACAACGCCGTTCCCCCCAACCCTGTCCCCCAACCCCGTACAACGCCGTTTCCCCCAACCCTGTCCCCCAACCCCGTACAACGCCGTTCCCCCCAACCCTGTCCCCCAACCCCGTACAACGCCGTTCCCCCCAACCCTGTCCCCCAACCCCGTACAACGCCATTCCCCCCAACCCCGTGCCACACCGTTCCCCCCCCAACCCAGTGCGACGCCGTTCCCCCCAACCCCGTGCGACGCCGTTCCCCCCAACCCCGTGCGACGCCGTTCCCCCCAACCCCGTGCGACGCCGTTCCCCCCAACCCCGTGCGACGCCGTTCCCCCCAACCCCGTGCGACGCCGTTCCCCCCAACCCCGTGCGACGCCGTTCCCCCCAACCCCGTGCGACGCCGTTCCCCACCAACCCCGTGCGACGCCGTTCCCCACCAACCCCGTGCAATGCCATTCCGCCCCCACAACCCCGTTCCCCCAACCCTGTGCATCACCATTCCCCCATCCACATTCCCCCCAACCCCGTGCAGTGCCATACCCCCCAATGCTGGTCCCCCCAACCCCGTCCTCACAACCCCGTGCAACGCCGTACACCCCAATGCCGTTCCCCCCAACCCCATCCTCACAACCCCGTGCAACGCCGTACACCCCAATGCCGTTCCCCCCAACCCCGTCCTCCCAACCCCGTGCAACGCCGTACACCCCAATGCCGTTCCCCCCAACCCCGTCCCCCCAACCCCGTGCAGTGCCGTACCCCCCAATGCCATTCCCCCCAACCCCATGCATCACCATTCCCTCCAACCACATCCCTCCAACCCTGTGTAAAACCCTCCCCACAACCTTGTGCAATGCCGTTCCTCCCAAGCCTGTCACCCAACCCAGTGCGACGCCGTTCCCCCCAACCCCATACAACACTGTTTCCCCCCACCACATGTAACACTGGTCCCCCCCAACGCCGTTCGCCCGCAACCCCATACAACACCGTTTCCCCCCACCACATGTAACACCGTTCCACCCAACCCGGTGCAACACTGGTCCCCCCCCAACACCGTTCGCCCGCAACCCCGTGCAACGCAATTCCCCCCAAACCCATCCCACGCCGTTCCCCCATCCCCATCCCCCCAAAACCGTGTTACGCCGTTCCCCCTCAACCCCGTGCAACGCCGTTCCCCCCCAACCCCGAGCCCCTAACCCCGTGCAACACCGTTTCCCCCAACCCCGTACAACGCCTTTCGCTCCCCCAATCTCGTGCAACGCCGTACCCCCAATGCCGTTTCCCCCAAACCCGTGCAACGCCATTCCCCCAACCCGGTGCAACGCCGTTCTCCCAATGCCGTTTCCCAAACCCCGTGCAACCCCCTACCCTCCAATACCATTCCCCCAACTCCGACCCCCCAACCCCGTGCATCACCATTACCCCAACCACATCCCCCAAACCTGTGCAACGCCGTCCCTACAACACCGTGCAACACCGTTCCACCCAACCCAGTGCGACGCCGTTCCCCCAACCCCTTGCGACGCCGTTCCCCCAACACGGTGCAACGCCGTTCTCCCAATGCCGTTTCCCAAACCCCGTGCAACCCCCTACCCCCCAATACCATTCCCCCAACTCCGACCCCCCAACCCCGTGCATCACCATTACCCCAACCACATCCCCCAAACCTGTGCAACGCCGTCCCTACAACACCGTGCAACACCGTTCCCCCCAACCCCGTGCGACGCCGTTCCCCCCAACCCCGTGCGACGCCGTTCCCCCCAACCCCGCGCGACGCCGTTCCCCCCAACCCCGTGCGACGCCGTTCCCCCCAACCCCGTGCGACGCCGTTCCCCCCCAACCCCGTGCGACGCCGTTCCCCCCCAACCCCGTGCGACGCCGTTCCCCCCAACCCCGTGCGACGCCGTTCCCCCCCAACCCCGTGCGACGCCGTTCCCCCCCAACCCCGTGCGACGCCGTTCCCCCCCAACCCCGTGCGACGCCGTTCCCCCCAACCCCGTGCGACGCCGTTCCCCCCAACCCCGTGCGACGCCGTTCCCCCCAACCCCGTGCGACGCCGTTCCCCCCAACCCCGTGCGACGCCGTTCCCCCCAACCCCGTGCGACGCCGTTCCCCCCAACCCCGTGCGACGCCGTTCCCCCCAACCCCGTGCGACGCCGTTCCCCCCAACCCCGTGCGACGCCGTTCCCCCCAACCCCGTGCGACGCCGTTCCCCCCAACCCCGTGCGACGCCGTTCCCCCCAACCCAGTGCGACGCCGTTCCCCCCAACCCCGTGCGACGCCGTTCCCCCCAACCCCGTGCGACGCCGTTCCCCCCAACCCCGTGCGACGCCGTTCCCCCCAACCCCGTGCGACGCCGTTCCCCCCAACCCCGTGCGACGCCGTTCCCCCCAACCCCGTGCGACGCCGTTCCCCCCAACCCCGTGCGACGCCGTTCCCCCCAACCCCGTGCGACGCCGTTCCCCCCAACCCCGTGCGACGCCGTTCCCCCCAACCCCGTGCGACGCCGTTCCCCCCAACCCCGTGCGACGCCGTTCCCCCCAACCCCGTGCGACGCCGTTCCCCCCAACCCCGTCCCCCCCAACCCCGTCCCCCCAAACGCGTGCAACACAGTTCCCCCCAACCTCCTCCAACACCGTTTCCCCCAACCCCGTGCAACGCCATTCCCCCCAACCCTGTCCCCCCACCCCGTGCAAACCCGCTCCCCCAACCCCATCCCACCAACCCCGTGCAACGCTGTTCCCAACCCTGTCCCCCAACCCCGTGCAACGCCGTTCCCCCAACCCCATGCAACGCAGTTTTCCCGCAACGCCATTCCCACAAACCCCATCCCCAACCCCGTGCAACGCCGTTCCCTCCAACCCTGTCCCCCCATCCCGTGCAAACCCATTCCCCCAACCCATTCCCCCCATCCTGTCCTCCATCCCCATGCAACGCCGCTCCCCCCCAACTCTGTCCCATCAAACCCATGCAACGCCATTCCCCCGCACCACATGCAATACTGTTCTCCCCCAACGCTGTTCGTCCCCAACGCCGTCCCCTCCACCCCATGAAACGCAGTTCCCCCCACCCCGTTCAATGCCGTCCCCCCACCCCGTGCAACGCTTTTCCCCCCACCCCGTGCAATGCCATCCCCCCCAACCCCATCCCCCAACTCCGTGCAACTCCATTCCCCCCCAAACCCGTCCAATGCTGTTCCCCCAACCCCGTGCAACGCCGTTCCCCCAACCCCGTCCCCCAACACTGTGCAACGACGTTCCCCCAACCTTGTTCCCCACAACCCCGTAAAACGCCGTTCCCACAACCCCATCCCTCCAACCCTGTGCAACACCGTTTCCCCCAACCACGTGCAATGGCGTTCCCCCAATCCTGTGCAACGCCGTTCCCCCCAACGCCGTGCAATGCCGTTCCCCCCAAGCCCGTCCCCCAACCCCGTGCAATGCAGTTCCCCAAACCCTGTCCCCCCACCCCGTGCAACCGGGTGCCCCCAACCCCGTCCCGCCAACACCGTGCAAGGCTGCTCCCCCAACCCCATGTAATGCCGTTCCCTCCACCACGTGCAACTCTGTTCTCCCCCAATTCCATTTGCCCCCAACCCCGTCCCCCCCACCCCGTGCAATACCGTTCCGCCCCACCCCGTGCAACGCCGTATCCCCAACCCCGTGCAACGTCGTTCCCCCAACCCCGTGCAACACCGTTCCCCTCCAACCCCGTGCAATGCCGTTCCCCCAAACCCTGTCCCCCCACCCCGCCAACACCGTGCAAGGCTCCTCCCCCAACCCTGTTCCCCACAACCCCGGTCCCCCATCCCCATCCCCCAACACTGTGCGACGACGTTCCCCCAATCCCGTCCCCATCACCCCGTGCAACGCCGTTCCCCCCAAACCCCGTGCGACGCCGTTCTCCCGAAACCCCGTGCGACGCCGTTCCCCCCAAACCCCGTGCGACGCCGTTCCCCCCAAACCCCGTGCGACGCCGTTCCCCCCAAACCCCGTGCGACGCCGTTCCCCCCAAACCCCGTGCGACGCCGTTCCCCCCAAACCCCGTGCGACGCCGTTCCCCCCCAAACCCCGTGCGACGCCGTTCCCCCCAACCCCGTGCGACGCCGTTCCCCCCAACCCCGTGCGACGCCGTTCCCCCCAACCCCGTGCGACGCCGTTCCCCCCAACCCCGTGCGACGCCGTTCCCCCCAACCCCGTGCGACGCCGTTCCCCCCAACCCCGTGCGACGCCGTTCCCCCCAACCCCGTGCGACGCCGTTCCCCCCAACCCCGTGCGACGCCGTTCCCCCCAACCCCGTGCGACGCCGTTCCCCCCAACCCCGTGCGACGCCGTTCCCCCCAACCCCGTGCGACGCCGTTCCCCCCAACCCCGTGCGACGCCGTTCCCCCCAACCCCGTGCGACGCCGTTCCCCCCAACCCCGTGCGACGCCGTTCCCCCCAACCCCGTGCGACGCCGTTCCCCCCAACCCCGTGCGACGCCGTTCCCCCCAACCCCGTGCGACGCCGTTCCCCCCAACCCCGTGCGACGCCGTTCCCCCCAACCCAGTCCCCCCCAACCCCGTCCCCCCAAACGCGTGCAACACAGTTTCCCCCAACCTCCTCCAACACCGTTTCCCCCAACCCCGTGGAACGCCATTCCCCCCAACCCTGTCCCCCCACCCCGTGCAAACCCGCTCCCCCAACCCCATCCCACCAACCCCGTGCAACGCTGTTCCTAACCCTGTCCCCCAACCCCGTGCAACGCCGTTCCCCCAACCCCATGCAACGCGGTTTTCCCGCAACGCCATTCCCACAAACCCCATCCCCAACCCCGTGCAACGCCGTTCCCTCCAACCCTGTCCCCCCATCCCGTGCAAACCCATTCCCCCAACCCATTCCCCCCATCCTGTCCTCCATCCCCATGCAACGCCGCTCCCCCCCAACTCTGTCCCATCAAACCCATGCAACGCCATTCCCCCGCACCACATGCAATACTGTTCTCCTCCAACGCTGTTCGTCCCCAACGCCGTCCCCTCCACCCCATGAAACGCAGTTCCCCCCACCCCGTTCAATGCCGTCCCCCCACCCCGTGCAACGCTTTTCCCCCCACCCCGTGCAATGCCATCCCCCCCAACCCCATCCCCCAACTCCGTGCAACTCCATTCCCCCCCAAACCCGTCCAATGCTGTTCCCCCAACCCCGTGCAACGCCGTTCCCCCAACCCCGTCCCCCAACACTGTGCAACGACGTTCCCCCAACCTTGTTCCCCACAACCCCGTAAAACGCCGTTCCCACAACCCCATCCCTCCAACCCTGTGCAACACCGTTTCCCCCAACCACGTGCAATGGCGTTCCCCCAATCCTGTGCAACGCCGTTCCCCCCAACGCCGTGCAATGCCGTTCCCCCCAAGCCCGTCCCCCAACCCCGTGCAATGCAGTTCCCCAAACCCTGTCCCCCCACCCCGTGCAACCGGGTGCCCCCAACCCCGTCCCGCCAACACCGTGCAAGGCTGCTCCCCCAACCCCATGTAATGCCGTTCCCTCCACCACGTGCAACTCTGTTCTCCCCCAATTCCATTCGCCCCCAACCCCGTCCCCCCCACCCCGTGCAATACCGTTCCGCCCCACCCCGTGCAACGCCGTATCCCCAACCCCGTGCAACGTCGTTCCCCCAAACCCGTCCCCCAACCCCGTGCAACACCGTTCCCCTCCAACCCCGTGCAATGCCGTTCCCCCAAACCCTGTCCCCCCACCCCGCCAACACCGTGCAAGGCTCCTCCCCCAACCCTGTTCCCCACAACCCCGGTCCCCCATCCCCATCCCCCAACACTGTGCGACGACGTTCCCCCAATCCCGTCCCCATCACCCCGTGCAACGCCGTTCCCCCCAAACCCCGTGCAACGCCGTTCCCCCCAAACCCCGTGCGACGCCGTTCCCCCAAACCCCGTGCGACGCCGTTCCCCCCAAACCCCGTGCGACGCCGTTCCCCCCAAACCCCGTGCAACGCCGTTCCCCCCAAACCCCGTGCGACGCCGTTCCCCCAAACCCCGTGCGACGCCGTTCCCCCCAACCCCGTGCGACGCCGTTCCCCCCAACCCCGTGCGACGCCGTTCCCCCCAACCCCGTGCGACGCCGTTCCCCCAACCCCGTGCGACGCCGTTCCCCCCAACCCCGTGCGACGCCGTTCCCCCCAACCCCGTGCGACGCCGTTCCCCCCAACCCCGTGCGACGCCGTTCCCCCCAACCCCGTGCGACGCCGTTCCCCCCAACCCCGTGCGACGCCGTTCCCCCAACCCCGTGCGACGCCGTTCCCCCCAACCCCGTGCGACGCCGTTCCCCCCAACCCCGTGCGACGCCGTTCCCCCCAACCCCGTGCGACGCCGTTCCCCCCAACCCCGTGCGACGCCGTTCCCCCCAACCCCGTGCGACGCTGTTCCCCCCAACCCCGTGCGACGCTGTTCCCCCCAACCCCGTGCGACGCTGTTCCCCCCAACCCCGTGCGACGCTGTTCCCCCCAACCCCGTGCGACGCCGTTCCCCCCAACCCCGTGCGACGCCGTTCCCCCCAACCCCGTGCGACGCCGTTCCCCCCAACCCCGTGCGACGCCGTTCCCCCCAACCCCGTGCGACGCCGTTCCCCCCAACCCCGTGCGACGCCGTTCCCCCCAACCCCGTGCGACGCCGTTCCCCCCAACCCCGTGCGACGCCGTTCCCCCCAACCCCGTGCGACGCCGTTCCCCCCAACCCCGTGCGACGCCGTTCCCCCCAACCCCGTGCGACGCCGTTCCCCCCAACCCCGTGCGACGCCGTTCCCCCCAACCCCGTCCCCCCCAACCCCGTCCCCCAAACGCGTGCAACACAGTTCCCCCCAACCTTCTCCAACACCGTTTCCCCCAACCCCGTGCAACGCCATTCCCCCCAACCCTGTCCCCCCACCCCGTGCAAACCCGCTCCCCCAACCCCATCCCACCAACCCCGTGCAACGCTGTTCCTAACCCTGTCCCCCAACCCCGTGCAACGCCGTTCCCCCAACCCCATGCAACGCGGTTTTCCCGCAACGCCATTCCCACAAACCCCATCCCCAACCCCGTGCAACGCCGTTCCCTCCAACCCTGTCCCCCCATCCCGTGCAAACCCATTCCCCCAACCCATTCCCCCCATTCTGTCCTCCATCCCCATGCAACGCCGCTCCCACCCAACTCTGTCCCATCAAACCCATGCAACGCCATTCCCCCGCACCACATGCAATACTGTTCTCCCCCAACGCTGTTCGTCCCCAACGCCGTCCCCTCCACCCCATGAAACGCAGTTCCCCCCACCCCGTTCAATGCCGTCCCCCCACCCCGTGCAACGCTTTTCCCCCCACCCCGTGCAATGCCATCCCCCCCAACCCCATCCCCCAACTCCGTGCAACTCCATTCCCCCCCAAACCCGTCCAATGCTGTTCCCCCAACCCCGTGCAACGCCGTTCCCCCAACCCCGTCCCCCAACACTGTGCAACGACGTTCCCCCAACCTTGTTCCCCACAACCCCGTAAAACGCCGTTCCCACAACCCCATCCCTCCAACCCTGTGCAACACCGTTTTCCCCCAACCACGTGCAATGGCGTTCCCCCAATCCTGTGCAACGCCGTTCCCCCCAACGCCGTGCAATGCCGTTCCCCCCAAGCCCGTCCCCCAACCCCGTGCAATGCAGTTCCCCAAACCCTGTCCCCCCACCCCGTGCAACCGGGTGCCCCCAACCCCGTCCCGCCAACACCGTGCAAGGCTGCTCCCCCAACCCCATGTAATGCCGTTCCCTCCACCACGTGCAACTCTGTTCTCCCCCAATTCCATTTGCCCCCAACCCCGTCCCCCCCACCCCGTGCAATACCGTTCCGCCCCACCCCGTGCAACGCCGTATCCCCAACCCCGTGCAACGTCGTTCCCCCAAACCCGTCCCCCAACCCCGTGCAACACCGTTCCCCTCCAACCCCGTGCAATGCCGTTCCCCCAAACCCTGTCCCCCCACCCCGCCAACACCGTGCAAGGCTCCTCCCCCAACCCTGTTCCCCACAACCCCGGTCCCCCATCCCCATCCCCCAACACTGTGCGACGACGTTCCCCCAATCCCGTCCCCATCACCCCGTGCAACGCCGTTCCCCCCAAACCCCGTGCAACGCCGTTCCCCCCAAACCCCGTGCGACGCCGTTCCCCCCAAACCCCGTGCGACGCCGTTCCCCCCAAACCCCGTGCGACGCCGTTCCCCCCAAACCCCGTGCGACGCCGTTCCCCCCCAAACCCCGTGCGACGCTGTTCCCCCCAAACCCCGTGCAACGCCGTTCCCCCCAAACCCCGTGCGACGCCGTTCCCCCCAAACCCCGTGCGACGCCGTTCCCCCCAAGCCCTGTGCGACGCCGTTCCCCCCAAACCCCGTGCGACGCCGTTCCCCCCAAACCCCGTGCGACGCCGTTCCCCCCAAACCCCGTGCGACGCCGTTTCTCCCAACCCTGTGCAATGCCATTCTGCCCCCCACAACCCCGTTCCTCCAACCCTGTGCATCGCCATTCCCCCATCCACATTCCACCCATCCCCGTGCAACGCCGTTCTCCCCCAACCCCGTGCAACGCCGTTCTCCCCCAACCCCGTGCAACGCTGTTCTCCCCCAACCCCGTGCAACGCCGTTCTCCCCCAACCCCGTGCAACGCTGTTCTCCCCCAACCCCGAGCAACGCCGTTTCTCCCCCCCCAACCCCGTGCAACGCCGTTCTCCCCCAACCCCGTGCAACGCCGTTCTCACCCAACCCCGTGCAACGCTGTTCTCCCCCAACCCCGTGCAACGCCGTTTCTCCCCCCCCAACCCCGAGCAACGCCGTTTCTCCCCCCCCAACCCCGAGCAACGCCGTTTCTCCCCCCCCAACCCCGAGCAACGCCGTTTCTCCCCCCCAACCCCGAGCAACGCCGTTTCTCCCCCCCAACCCCGAGCAACGCCGTTTCTCCCCCCCAACCCCGAGCAACGCCGTTTCTCCCCCCCCAACCCCGAGCAACGCCGTTTCTCCCCCCCCAACCCCGAGCAACGCCGTTTCTCCCCCCCAACCCCGAGCAACGCCGTTTCTCCCCCCCCAACCCCGAGCAACGCCGTTTCTCCCCCCCAACCCCGAGCAACGCCGTTTCTCCCCCCCAACCCCGAGCAACGCCGTTTCTCCCCCCCAACCCCGAGCAACGCCGTTTCTCCCCCCCCAACCCCGAGCAACGCCGTTTCTCCCCCCCCAACCCCGAGCAACGCCGTTTCTCCCCCCCAACCCCGAGCAACGCCGTTTCTCCCCCCCCAACCCCGAGCAACGCCGTTTCTCCCCCCCAACCCCGAGCAACGCCGTTTCTCCCCCCCCAACCCCGAGCAACGCCGTTTCTCCCCCCCCAACCCCGAGCAACGCCGTTTCTCCCCCCCCAACCCCGAGCAACGCCGTTTCTCCCCCCCAACCCCGTGCAACGCCGTTTCTCCCCCCCAACCCCGTGCAATGCCGTTTCTCCCCCCCAACCCCGTGCAACGCCGTTTCTCCCCCCCCAACCCCGTGCAACGCCGTTTCTCCCCCCCCAACCCCGAGCAACGCCGTTTCTCCCCCCCCAACCCCGAGCAACGCCGTTTCTCCCCCCCCAACCCCGAGCAACGCCGTTTCTCCCCCCCCAACCCCGAGCAACGCCGTTTCTCCCCCCCCAACCCCGAGCAACGCCGTTTCTCCCCCCCAACCCCGTGCAACGCCGTTTCTCCCCCCCCAACCCCGTGCAATGCCGTTTCTCCCCCCCAACCCCGTGCAATGCCGTTTCTCCCCCCCCAACCCCGTGCAACGCCGTTTCTCCCCCCCCAACCCCGAGCAACGCCGTTTCTCCCCCCCCAACCCCGAGCAACGCCGTTTCTCCCCCCCCAACCCCGAGCAACGCCGTTTCTCCCCCCCCAACCCCGAGCAACGCCGTTTCTCCCCCCCCAACCCCGAGCAACGCCGTTTCTCCCCCCCCAACCCCGAGCAACGCCGTTTCTCCCCCCCCAACCCCGAGCAACGCCGTTTCTCCCCCCCAACCCCGAGCAACGCCGTTTCTCCCCCCCCAACCCCGAGCAACGCCGTTTCTCCCCCCCAACCCCGAGCAACGCCGTTTCTCCCCCCCCAACCCCGAGCAACGCCGTTTCTCCCCCCCAACCCCGAGCAACGCCGTTTCTCCCCCCCCAACCCCGAGCAACGCCGTTTCTCCCCCCCCAACCCCGAGCAACGCCGTTTCTCCCCCCCCAACCCCGAGCAACGCCGTTTCTCCCCCCCCAACCCCGAGCAACGCCGTTTCTCCCCCCCAACCCCGAGCAACGCCGTTTCTCCCCCCCCAACCCCGAGCAACGCCGTTTCTCCCCCCCAACCCCGAGCAACGCCGTTTCTCCCCCCCCAACCCCGAGCAACGCCGTTTCTCCCCCCCCCAACCCCGAGCAACGCCGTTTCTCCCCCCCCCAACCCCGAGCAACGCCGTTTCTCCCCCCCAACCCCGTGCAATGCCGTTTCTCCCCCCCAACCCCGTGCAATGCCGTTTCTCCCCCCCCAACCCCGTGCAACGCCGTTTCTCCCCCCCCAACCCCGTGCAACGCCGTTTCTCCCCCCCCAACCCCGTGCAACGCCGTTTCTCCCCCCCAACCCCGTGCAACGCCGTTTCTCCCCCCCCAACCCCGTGCAACGCCGTTTCTCCCCCCCCAACCCCGTGCAACGCCGTTTCTCCCCCCCCCAACCCCGTGCAACGCCGTTTCTCCCCCCCAACCCCGTGCAACGCCATTTCTCCCCCCCCAACCCCGTGCAACGCCGTTTTTCCCCCCCCAACCCCGTGCAACGCCGTTTCTCCTCCCCAACCCCGTGCAATGCCGTTTCTCCCCCCAACCCCGTGCAACGCCATTCCACCCCACCCCATCCAACTCCTTTGCCCCCAAACCCATTGCCCCAACACCGTTGCCACCACTCTGAGTGCGTGAGAGAGTCCCATGGTTTGTGAGAGAATCACAGAATATCCCAGGGTATGTGCACACGCGCGAGAGAGAGAGCGTCCCAGTGTGTGTGCGCGCGTGCAAGAGCGTGTCCCAGGGTGTGAGCGCGCAAGAGAGAGCGTCCCAGGGTGACCCAGAGTGTAATGGAATCCCAGAGTCTGTGAGGCAATCCCAGAGCGTCCAAGAGTGTCAGAGAGAGTCCCACAGTGTCCGAGAGTTGGTGAAAGAATCCCAGTGTGTCCCAGACTGTGTACCGAGAGTGTGTGGGAGAGGGTCCCAGTGTCCCAGATTGCGTAACGGAATCCCAGATTGTCCCAAAGTGTGTTTGGGATACTTGAGTGTGTGAAAGAATTTGAGAGTGTCCCAGGGGGTGTGAAAGAGTCCCAGTATCCCAGAGTGTGTGAAGGGAATCCCAGAATGTGAAACAGAATCCCACAGTGAGTGAGAGAGAGTCCCAGAGTGTGTAACGGAAGCCCCGAGTGTATGAGAGAATCTCTGAGTATGCCAGAGTGTGTAAGGGAATCCCAGAGAATCCGTGAGTGTGGAACAGTATCTCAGGGTGTGTGTGAGAGAGTCCCAGGCTGTGCCAGAGTGTAAGAGAGCCCCAGAAAGTGGCAGAGGGAGTCCAAGAGTTTGTGAGAGGGAATCCCAGAGAGTCCCAGATGATGTGAGAGTGTCCCAGAGTGTGTGTGTGTGTGTGTGTGTGTGTGAGTGAAATAGAGAGAGAGAGAATCCCTGAGACCCAGCGTAGTGTGTCTGTGAGAGTCCCAGTGTGTGTGTGTGTGAGTCCAAGAGTGTGTGTGTGTGTGTGTGAGTCCAAGAGTGTGTGTGTGTGTGTGAGTCCAAGAGTGTGTGTGTGTGTGTGAGTCCAAGAGTGTGTGTGTGTGTGTGTGAGTCCAAGAGTGTGTGTGTGTGTGTGTGAGTCAGAGTGTGTGTGTGAGTCCAAGAGTGTGTGTGTGTGAGTCCAAGACTGTGTGTGTGTGTGTGTGTGTGTGTGTGAGTCCAAGACTGTGTGTGTGTGTGTGTGTGAGTCCAAGAGTGTGTGTGTGTGTGTGTGTGAGTCCAAGAGTGTGTGTGTGAGTCCAAGAGTGTGTGTGTGAGTCCAAGAGTGTGTGTGTGAGTCCAAGAGTGTGTGTGTGTGTGTGTGAGTCCAAGAGTGTGTGTGTGTGTGTGTGAGTCCAAGAGTGTGTGTGTGTGTGAGTCCGAGTGTGTGTGTGAGTCCGAGTGTGTGTGTGTGTGTGTGTGTGTGAGTCCGAGTGTGTGTGTGTGTGTGTGTGTGTGAGTCCGAGTGTGTGTGTGTGTGTGTGTGTGTGAGTCCAAGAGTGTGTGTGTGTGAGAGAGAGTCCACGAGTGTGTGTGTCAGAGAGAGTCCACGAGTGTGTGTGTCAGAGAGAGTCCACGAGTGTGTGTGTGAGAGAGAGTCCACGAGTGTGTGTGTCAGAGAGAGTCCACGAGTGTGTGTGTGAGAGAGAGTCCACGAGTGTGTGTGTGAGAGAGAGTCCACGAGTGTGTGTGTGTGTGTCCACGAGTGTGTGTGTGTGTGAGAGTCCCTGTGTGTGTGTGTGAGAGTCCGTGTGTGTGTGTGAGAAAGAGAGAGAGAAAGAGAGCGAGAGTCCAAGAGTGTGTGTGTGTGTGTGTGAGTCCAAGAGTGTGTGTGTGTGTGAGAGTCCAAGAGTGTGTGTGTGTGTGAGAGTCCAAGAGTGTGTGTGAGAGAGAGTCCACGAGTGTGTGTGTGTGTGAGAGTCCACGAGTGTGTGTGTGTGTGAGTCCAAGAGTGTGTGTGTGAGAGAGAGTCCACGAGTGTGTGTGTGAGAGAGAGTCCACGAGTGTGTGTGTGTGTGAGTCCACGAGTGTGTGTGTGTGTGTGTGTGTGTGTGAGAGAGAGTCCAAGAGTGTGTGTGTGTGTGTGTGAGAGAGTCCCTGTGTGTGTGTGTGTGTGTGAGAGAGAGAGAGAGAGAGAGAGAGAGAGAGTCCCTGTGTCTGTGTGTGAGAGTCCGTGTGTGTGTGAGAGAGAGAGAGAGAAAGAGAGCGAGAGTCCCAGAGTGTGTGTGTGTGTGTGTGTGAGTCCCAGAGTGTGTCAGAGAGGGGATACCAGAGTATGAGAGAGAAAGGGAATCCCAGTGAGTCCCAGAGTGTGTGAGAGAGAGGGAATCCCAGAGTGTGTGTGAGAGAGGAAATCCCAGAGAGTCCCCGAGTGTGCGTGAGAGATATGGATTTCCAGAGGGTCCCCGAGTGTCTCTGAGAGATAGGAAATCCCAGAGAGTTTCCGAGTGTGCGTGAGAGATAGGGAATCCCAGAGACTCCCCGAGAGATAGGGAATCCCAGAGACTCCCCGAGAGATAGGGAATCCCAGAGACTCCCCGAGAGATAGGGAATCCCAGAGACTCCCCGAGTGTCTCTGAGAGATAGGGAATCCCAGAATGTGGGTGAGAGATAGGGAATCCCCGAGTGTGGGTGAGAGATAGGGAATCCCCGAGTGTCCCCGAGTGTGGGTGAGAGATAGGGAATCCACGAGTGTCCCCGAGTGTGGGTGAGAGATAGGGAATCTCGGAGTGTGCGTGAGAGATAGGGAATCCCAGAGTGTCCCCGAGTGTGCGTGAGAGTGAGGGATTCCCAGAGAGTTCCCGAGTGTGCGCGAGAGTTAGGGATTCCCAGACAGTTCCCGAGTGTGCGCGAGAGTTAGGGATTCCCAGACAGTTCCCGAGTGTGCGTGAGAGATAGGGAATCCCAGAGAGTCCCCGAGTGTGTGCGAGAGATAGGGAATCCCAGAATGTGGGTGAGAGATAGGGAATCCCAGAGAGTCCGCGAGTGTCTCTCTGGGATTCCCTATCTCTCAATGTGGGTGAGAGATAGGGAATCCCAGAGAGTTCCTGAGTGTCTCGGAGAGATAGGGATCCCCGAGAGTGTGAGAGAGATAGGGAATCCCGGAGTGTCCCCGAGTGTGTGTCAGAGATAGGGAATCACAGGGAGTCCCGGAGTGTCTCAGAGATAGGGAATCCCTGAGTGTGTGTGAGAGATATGGAATCCCAAAGTGTCCCCGAGTGTGTGTGAGAGATAGGGAATCCCGGAGTGTCCACGACTGTGTGTGAGAGATAGGGAATCCCAGAGTGTGCCCGAGTGTGCGTGAGAGTTAGGGATTCCCAGAGAGTTCCCGAGTGTGCGTGAGAGATAGGGAATCCCAGAGAGTCCCCGAGTGTGTGTGAGAGACAGGGAATCCCAGAGAGTCCCCGAGTGTGTGTGAGAGATAGGGAATCCCAGAGAGTCCCCGAGTGTGTGTGAGAGATAGGGAATCCCAGAGTGTCCTCGAGAGTGTGTAAGAGATAGGGAATCCCAGAGAGTCCCCGAGTGTGTGTGAGAGATACGGAATCCCCGAGGGTGAGAAAGAGATTGGGAATCCCAGAGTGTCCCCGAGTATGTGTGAGAGATGGGGAATCCTGGAGGGTCCCCGAGAGTGTGTGAGACATAGGGAATCCCGGAATGTCCCCGAGAGAGTCTGAGAGATAGGGAATCCCGGAGAGTCCCCGAGAGTGTGTGAGAGATAGGGAATCCCAGAGTGTCCCCGGGAGTGTGTGAGAGATATGGAATCCCAGAGAGTCCCCGAGTGTGTGTGAGAGAGGGAATCCCAGACTGTCCCCGAGTGTGTGTGAGAGATAGGGTATCCCAGAGTGTCCCCGAGAGTGTGGGAGAGATAGGGAATCCCGGCCTGTCCCCAAGTGTGTGTGAGAGATATGGAATCCCAGAGAGTCCCCGAGTGTGTGTGAGAGGGAATCCCAGACTGTCCCCGAGTGTGTGTGAGAGATAGGGAATCCCAGAGTGTCCCCGAGTGTGTGTGAGAGATCGGGAATCCCCGAGTGTATGTGAGAGAGGGAATCCCAGACTGTCCCCGAGTGTGTGAGAGACATAGGGAATCCCAGAGTGTCCCCGAGTGTGCGTGAGAGATAGGGAATCCCGGAGTTACCCGAGTGTGTGTGAGAGATAGGGAATCCCAGAGTGTCCCCGAGTGTGTGTGAGAGATAGGGAAATCCAGAGAGTCCCCGAGTGTGTGAGAGATATGGAATCCCCGAAGTTGAGTAAGAGATTGGGAATCCCAGCGTGTCCCCGAGTGTGTGTGAGAGATAGGGAATCCTGGAGTGTCCCCGAGAGTGTGTGAGAGATAGGGAATCCTGGAGTGTCCGCGAGAGTGTGAGAGAGATAGGGAATCCCGGCGTGTCCCCAAGTGTGTGTGAGAGATATGGAATCCCAGAGAGTCCCCGAGTGTGTGTGAGAGAGGGAATCCCAGACTGTCCCCGAGTGTGTGTGAGAGATAGGGAATCCCAGAGTGTTCCCGAGTGTGTGTGAGAGATCGGGAATCCCCGAGTGTGCGTGAGAGATAGGGAATCCCAGACTGTCCCCGAGTGTGTGAGAGACATAGGGAATCCCAGAGTGTCCCCGAGTGTGCGTAAGAGATAGGGAATCCCGGAGTGTCCCCGAGTGTGTGAGAGACATAGGGAATCCCAGAGTGTCCCCGAGTGTGTGAGACACATAGGGAATCCCAGAGTGTCCCCGAGTCTGCGTGAGAGTTAGGGATTCCCAGAGAGTTCCCGAGTGTGCGTGAGAGATAGGGATTCCCAGAGAGTCGCCGAGTGGATGTGAGAGATCGGGAATCCCAGAGTGTCCCGGAGAGTGTGTGAGAGATAGGGAATTACAGAGAGTTCCCGAGTGTGTGTGTGAGAGATATGGAATCCCTGAAGTTGAGTAAGAGATTGGGAATCCCAGAGTGTCCCCGAGTGTGTGCGAGAGATAGGGAATCCTGGAGGGTCCCCGAGAGTGTGTGAGAGATAGGGAATCCTGGAGTGTCCCCGAGAGTGTGTGAGAGATCGTGAATCCCGGAGTGTCCCCAAGTGTGTGTGAGTGATAGGGAATCCCGAAGAGTCCCCGAGTGTGTGTGAGAGAGGGAATCCCAGACTGTCCGCGAGTGTGTGTGAGAGATAGGGAATCCCGAGGGTGAGTGAGAGTTTGGGAATCCCTGAGTGTCCCCGAGTGTGTGTGAGAGATAGGAAATCCCCGAGTGTGTGAGGAAGGGAATCCCAGACTGTCCCCGAGTGTGTGTGAGAGAGAGGGAATCCCAGCGAGTCCCCGAGTGTGTCAGAGATAGGGAATCCCAGAGTGTCCCCGAGTGTGCGTGAGAGTTGGGGATTCCCAGAGAGTCCCCGAGTGTGTGTGAGAGATAGGGAATCCCAGAGAGTCCCCGAGTGTGTGCGAGAGAGAGGGAATCCCAGAATGTGGGTGAGAGGTAGGGAATCCCAGAGAGTCCCCGAGTGTCTCTCTGGGATTCCCTATCTCTCACCCACATTGAGAGATAGGGAATCCCAGAGAGTCCCCGAGTGGCTCTGAGAGATAGGGATCCCCGAGTGTGTGAGTGAGATATGGAATCCCGGAGTGTCCCCGAGCGTGTGTGAGAGATAGGGAATCCCGGAATGCCCTGAGTGTGTGTGAGAGATAGGGAATCCCCGAGTGTGTGTGAGAGATAGGGAATCCCAGAATGTCCCCGAGTGTGCGTGAGTGTTAGGGATTCCCAGAGAGTTCCCGACTGTGCGTGAGAGATAGGGATTTTCAGAGAGTTCCCGAGTGTGTGAGAGAGACAGGGAATCCCAGAATGTCCCCGAGTGTGTCAGAGATAGGGAATCCCAGAATGTCCCCGAGTGTGTCAGAGATAGGGAATCCCAGAGTGTCCCCGAGTGTGTCAGAGATAGGGAATCCCAGAGTGTCCCCGAGTGTGTGTGAGAGATAGGGAAACCTGGAGTGTCCCCGAGTGTGCGTGAGAGATAGGGAAACCCGGAGTGTGCCTGAGTGTGCGTGAGAGTTAGGAATTCCCAGAGAGTTCCCGAGAGTGCTTGAGAGATAGGGAATCCCAGAGAGTCCCCGAGTGTGTGTGAGAGAGATAGGGAATCCCCGAGTGTGTGTGAGAGATAGGGAATCCCAGAATGTCCCCGAGTGTGCGTGAGAGTTAGGGATTCGCAGAGAGTTCCCGAGTGTGCGTGAGAGATAGGGAATCCCAGAGAGTCCCCGAGTGTGTCAGAGATAGGGAATCCCTGAGTGTCCCCGAGTGTGTCAGAGATAGGGAATCCCTGAGTGACCCGAGTGTGTCAGAGATAGGGAATCCCAGAGTGTCCCCGAGTGTGTGTGAGAGATAGGGAATCCCAGAGTGTCCCCGAGTGTGTGTGAGAGATACGGAATCCCCGAGGGTGAGTAAGAGATTCGGAATCCCAGAGTGTCCCCGAGTGTGTGTGAGAGATAGGGAATCCTGGAGGGTCCCCGAGAGTGTGTGAGAGATAGGGAATCCTGGAGTGTCCCCGAGAGTGTGTGAGATATAGAGAATCCCGGAGTGTCCCCGAGATTGTGTGAGAGATAGGGAATCCCGGAGTGTCCCCGAGAGCGTGTGAGAGATAGGGAATCCCGGAGTGTCCCCGAGAGCGTGTGAGATATAGAGAATCCCGGAGTGTCCCCGAGATTGTGTGAGAGATAGGGAATCCCGGAGTGTCCCCGAGAGCGTGTGAGAGATAGGGAATCCCGGAGTGTCCCCGAGAGCGTGTGAGAGATAGGGAATCCCGGAGTGTCCCCGAGAGCGTGTGAGAGATAGGGAATCCCAGAGTGTCCCCGAGTGTGTGTGAGAGATAGGGAATCCCCGAGTGTGTGAGAGAGAGAGGGAATCCCAGAGAGTCCCCGAGTGTGCGTGAGTGATAGGGGATCCCAGAGTGTCCCCGAGTATGTGTGAGAGATAGGGAATCCCCGAGTGTGTGAGGGGGATAGGGGATCCCAGAGTGTCCCCGAGTGTGCGAGAGAGATACGGAATCCCGGAGTGTCCCCGAGAGTGTGTGAGAGATAGGGAATCCTGGAGTGACCCGAGTGTGTGTGAGAGATAGCGAATCCCCGAGTGTGTGTGAGAGATGGGGAATCCCAGAGTGGTCCCGAGTGTGCGTGAGAGATAGGGAATCCCATAGAGGCGCCGAGTGGGTGTGAGAGATGGGGAATCCCAGAGTGTCCCAGAGTGTGTCGGAGAGATAGGGAATTCCAGAGAGTCCCGGAGTGTGTGTGATAGAATCCCAGAGACTACCCGAGTGTGTGTGAGAGATAGGGAATGCCAAAGAGTCCGCGAGTGTGTCTGAGAGGCAGGGAATCCCCGAGTGTGCGAGAGAAAGGGAATCCCTGAGTCTCTTGAGAGATAGTGAATCCCAGAGCCTGGGTGAGAGATAGTGAATCCCAGAGTGTCCTGGAGTGTGTGTGATAGAATCCCAGAGAGTCCCGGAGTGTGTGTGAGAGATGGGGAATCCCGGAGTGTGTGTGAGAGATTGGGTATCCTAGAGAGTCCCCGAGTTTGTGTGAGAGATAGGGAATGCCAGAGAGTCCCCGAGTGTGTCAGAGAGATAGGGAATCCCCGAGTGTGTGTGAGAGATATGGAATCCCAGCATGTCCCCGAGTGTGTGTTAGAGATAGGGAATCCCAGAGAGGCCCCGAGTGTGAGAGAGAGATCGGGAATTCCAGAGAGTTCCCGAATATATGTGAGAGATAGGGAATCCCAGAGAATCCCTGAGTGTGTGTGATAGAATCCCAGAGAGTCCCTGAGTGTGTGTGAGAGATAGGGAATCCACGAGAGTGTGAGAGATATAAGGAATCCCGGAGTGTGTGTGAGAGATAGGAAATCCCAGAGTGTCCCCGAGTGTGTGTGATAGAATCCGAGAGAGTCCCCGAGTGTGTGAGAGTGATAGGGAATCCCAGAGAGTCCCCGAGTGTGTGTGAGAGATAGGGAATCCGAGAGAGTCCCCAAGTGTGTGTGATAGAATCCCAGTGAGTCCCCAAGTGTGTGAGAGATAGGGAATCCCAGAGTGTCCCGGAGTGTGTGTGAGAGATAGGGAATCCCAGAGAGTTACCGAGTGTGTGTGAGAGATAGTGAATTCCAGAGAGGCCCCGAGTATATGTGAGAGAGAGGGAATCCCAGAGAGTCCCCGAGTGTTTGTGAGAGATAGGGAATACCCGAGAGTGTGTGAGCGATAGGGAATCCCCGAGAATGTTAGATTGATAGGGTATCCCAGGGAGTCCCGGAGTGTGTGAGAGATAGGGAATCCCAGAGAGGCCCCGAGTGTGTGTGATAGATAGGGAATCCCATAGTGACCCCGAGTGTGTGTGAGTGGTAGGGAATCCCAGGGTGTCCCCGAGTGTATGTGATTGAATCCCACAGAGTCTCGAGTGTGTGTGAGAGATAGGGAATGACAGAGAGTCCGCGAGTGTGTCTGAGAGACAGGGAATCCCCGAGTGTGTGCGAGAGAAAGGCAATCCCCGAGTGTGCGAGAGAAAGGGAATCCCCGAGTCTGGTTGAGAGATAGTGAATCCCTGAGCCTGGGTGAGAGATAGTGAATCCCTGAGTGTGTGTGAGAGATAGGGAATCCCCGAGTGTGTGTGAGAGATAGGGAATCCCAGAGTGTCCTGGTGTGTGTGTGAGATATAGGGAATCCCAGAGTGTCCCCGAATGTATGTGAGAGAAAGAGAATCCCAGAGTGTGTGCGAGAGAAAGGGAATCCCAGAGTGTGTGCGAGAGAAAGGGAATCCCAGAGTGTTGCGAGAGAAAGGGAATCCCCCGAGTGTGTGCGAGAGAAAGGGAATCCCCGAGTTTGTCCGAGAGAAAGGGAATCCCCGGGTCTGGGTGAGAGGTCGTGAATCGCAGAGCCTGTGTGAGAGATAGTGAATCCCAGAGTGTGTGTGAAAGATAGTGAATCCCAGAGTGTGTGTGAAAGATAGGGAATCCCAGAGAGTCACGGAGTGTGTGATAAATTCCCAGAGAGTCCCCGAGTGTGTGTGAGATACAGAATCCCAGACTGTCCCCGAGTGTGTGTGAGAGATAGGGAATCCCAGAGTGTCCCAGAGTGTGTGATAGAGATAGGGAATCCCCGAGTGTGTGTAAGAGGTATGGAATCCCAGAATGTCCCCGAGTGTGTGTGAGAGATAGGGAATCCCAGAGTGTCCCGGAGTGTGTGTGATAGAATCCAAGAGAGTCCCTGAGTGTGTGTGAGAGTTGGGAATCCCAGAGAGTCCACGAGTGTGTGTGATAGAATCCCAGAGAGTCCCTGAGTGTGTGTGAGAGATAGGGAATCCCGGAGTGTGTGTGAGAGATAGGGAACCCCAGAGTGTCCCCGAGAGTGTGTGAGAGATAGGGAATTCCAGAGAGGCCCCGAGTATATGTGAGAGAGGGGGAATCCCATAGAGTCCCCGAGTGTTTGTGAGAGATAGGGAATTCCAGAAAGTTCCCGAGTGTGTGTGAGAGATAGGGAATCCCCGAGTGTGTGTGAGAGATAGGGAATCCCCGAGTGTGTGTGATAGATAGGGAACCCCAGAGTGTCCCCGAGAGTGTGTGAGAGATAGGGAATCCCAGAGAGGCCCCGAGTATATGTGAGAGAGGGGGAATTCCATAGAGTCCCCGAGTGTTTGTGAGAGATAGGGAATTCCAGAAAGTTCCCGAGTGTGTGTGAGAGATAGGGTATCCCCGAGTGTGTGAGAGAGACAGGGAATCCCCGAGTGTGTGAGAGAGACAGGGAATCCCCGAGTGTGTGTGAGAGACAGGGAATCCCCGAGTGTGTGTGAGAGACAGGGAATCCCCGACAGTGTGTGAGCGATAGGGAATCCCAGAGTATGTGAGATTGATAGGGTATCCCAGGGAGTCCCGGAGTGTGTGATAGAATCCCAGAGTGTCCCCGAGTGTGTGTGAGAGGTAGGGAATCCCAGAGAGTCCCCGAGTGTGTGTGAGAGATAGGGAATGCCAGAGAGGCCCCGAGTGTGTGTGAGAGATAGGGACCCCAGAGATTCCCGAGTGTGTGAGAGAGAATCCCAGATTGGCCCCGAGTGTGTGTGAGAGATAGGGAATCCCAGAGTGTCCCCGAGTGTGTGTGAGAGATAGGGAATTCCAGAGTGTCCCCGAATGTGTGTGAGAGATAGGGAATCCCCGAGTGTCCGTGATTGAATCCCAGAGTGTCCCTGAGTCTGTGTGAGAGATAGGGATTCCCCGGGTGTGTGTGAGATATAGGGAATTCCAGAGAGTTCCCGAGTATATCTGAGAGATAGGGAATCCCAGAGTGTCCCCGAGTGTGTGTGAGAGATAGGGAATCCCAGAGTGTCCCCGAGTGTGTGTGAGAGATAGCGAATCCCAGAGTGTCCCCGAGTGTGTGTGAGAGATAGGGAATCCCAGAGTGTCCCCGAGTGTGTGAGAGAGATAGGGAATCCCAGAGTGTCCCCGAGTGTGTGTGAGAGATAGGGAATCCCAGAGTGTCCCCGAGTGTGCGTGAGAGATAGGGAATCCCAGAGTGTCCCCGAGTGTGCGTGAGAGATAGGGAATCCCAGAGTGTCCCCGAGTGTGTGTGAGAGATAGGGAATCCCATTGAGTCCCCGAGTGTGTGTGAGAGATAGGGAATCCCAGAGTGTCCCCGAGTGTGCGTGAGAGATAGGGAATCCCAGAGAGTCCCCGAGTGTGTGAGAGAGATAGGGAATCCCAGAGTGTCCCCGAGTGTGCGTGAGAGATAGGGAATCCCAGAGTGTCCCCGAGTGTGCGTGAGAGATAGGGAATCCCAGAGTGTCCCCGAGTGTGCGTGAGAGATAGGGAATCCCAGAGTGTCCCCGAGTGTGTGTGAGAGATAGGGAATCCCATTGAGTCCCCGAGTGTGTGTGAGAGATAGGGAATCCCAGAGTGTCCCCGAGTGTGCGTGAGAGATAGGGAATCCCAGAGTGTCCCCGAGTGTGCGTGAGAGATAGGGAATCCCAGAGTGTCCCCGAGTGTGCGTGAGAGATAGAGAATCCCAGAGTGTCCCCGAGTGTGTGTGAGAGATAGGGAATCCCATTGAGTCCCCGAGTGTGTGTGAGAGATAGGGAATCCCAGAGTGTGTGAGAGAGAAAGGGAATCAACGAGTGTGTGTGAGAGAAAGGGAATCCCCGATTCTGGGTGAGAGATAGTGAATCCCCGAGCCTGAGTGAGAAATAGTGAATCCCAGAGTGTGTGTGAGAGATAGGGAATCCCAGAGAGTTACCGAGTGTGTGTGAGAGGTAGGGAATCTCAGCGAGTCCCCGAATGTGTGTGAGCGATAGGGAATCCCAGAGTGTGTGTGAGAGATAGGGAATCCCCGAGTGTCCCCGAGTGTGTGTGATAGAATCCCAGTGAGTCCCCGAGTGTGTGTGAGAGATTGGGAATCCCAGAGAGTCCCCGAGTGTGTGTGAGAGATAGGGAATTCCAGAGAGTTCCCGAGTGTGTGTGAGAGATAGGGAATCCCAGAGTGTCCCCGAGTGTGTGTGAGAGATAGGGAATCCCAGAGTGTCCCCGAGTGTGTGTGAGAGATAGGGAATACCAGAGTGTCCCCGAGTGTGTGTGAGAAATAGGGAAACCCAGAGAGTCCCCGAGTGTGTGTGATAGAATCCCAGAGAGTCTCTGAGTGTGTGTGAGAGATTGGGAATCCTAGAGAGTCCCCGAGTGTGTGTGAGAGATAGGGAATCCTAGAGAGTCCCCGAGTGTGTGTGAGAGATAGGGAATCCCAGAGTGTCCCTGGGTGTGTGTGAGAGATAGGGAATCCCAGAGAGTCCCCGTGTGTGTGAGAGAGATAGTGAATCCCAGAGTGTGTGCGAGAGAAAGGGAATCCCCGAGTGTGTGAGAGAGAAAGGGAATCCCCGAGTGTGTGCGAGAGAAAGGGAATCCCCGATTCTGGGTGAGAGATAGTGAATCCCCGAGCCTGAGTGAGAAATAGGGAATCCCAGAGTGTGTGTGAGAGATAGGGAATCCCAGAGTGTGTGTGAGAGATAGGGAATCCCTGTGCGCGTGTGAGAGATAGGGAATCCCTGTGCGCGTGTGAGAGATAGGGAATCCCCGAGAGAGTGCGAGAGTAAGGGAATCCCCGAGTCAGGGTGAGAGATAGGGATTCCCCGAGCCTGGGTGAGAGATAGTGAATCCCAGAGTGAGTGTGAGAGATAGGGAATCCCAGAGAGCTACCGAGTGTGTGTGAGAGGTAGGGAATCCCAGCGATTTCCCGAGTGTGTGTGAGAGATAGGGAATCCCCGAGTGTGTGTGAGATATAGGGAATCCCGGAGTGTGTGTGAGAGATAGGGAATCCCAGAGTGTGTGTGAGAGATAGGGAATCCCAGAGTGTCCCCGAGTGTGTGTGATAGAATCCCAGTGAGACCCCGAGTGTGTGTGAGATACAGAATCCCAGAGAGTCCCCCAGTGTGTGTGAGAGCTCGGGAATCCCAGCGTGTCCCGGAGTGTGTGTGAGAGATAAGGAATCCCAGAGAGTCCCCGAGTGTGTGTGAGAGATAGGGAATTCCAGAGATTTCCCGAGTATATGTGAGAGATAGGGAATCCCAGAGAGTCCCCGAGTGTGTGTGTGAGATCGGGGATCCCCGAGTGTGTGTGAGAGATAGGGAATTCCAGAGAGTCACCGAGTGTGTGTGAGAGATAGGGAATCCCAGAGTGTCCCCGAGTGTGTGTGAGAAATAGGGAATCCCAGAGAGTCACCGAGTGTGTGAGAAATAGGGATTCCCATAGTGACCCCGAGTGTGTGTGAGTGGTAGGGAATCCCAGGGTGTCCCCGAGTGTGTGTGATTGAATCCCAGAGAGTCTCGAATGTGTGTGAGAGATAGGGAATGCCAGAGAGTCCCCGAGTGTGTCTGAGAGATAGGGAATCCGCGAGTGTGTGCGAGCGTAAGGGAATCCCGGAGTGTGTGTAAGAGATATGGAATCCAATAATGTCCCCGAGTGTGTGTGAGAGATAGGGAATCCCAGAGAGTCGCCGAGTGTGTCTGAGAGATAGGGAATCCCAGAGTGTGTGTGAGAGATAGGGAATCCCAGAGAGTCCCCGAGTGTGTGTGAGAGATAGGGAATCCCTGAGTGTGTGTGATAGATAGGGAATCGCAGAGTGTCACCGAGTGTGTGTGATTGAATCCCAGAGAGTCCCTGAGTGTGTGTGAGAGATAGGGAATCCCGGAGAGTTCCCGAGTGTGTGTGAAAGATAAGGATCCCAGAGATGTCCCGAGTGTGTGAGAGAGAATCCCAGAGTGTCCCCGAGTGTGTGTGAGAGATAGGGAATCCCAGAGTGTCCCCGAGTGTGTGTGAGAGATAGGGAATCCCAGAGTGTGTGTGAGATATAGGGAATCCCCAAGTGTGTGTGAGAGATAGGGTATCCCAGAGTGTCCCCGAGTGTGTGTGAGAGATAGGGAATCCCAGAGAGTTACCGAGTGTGTGTGAGAGATGGGGATCCCAGAGATTCCCCGAGTGTGTGAGAGAGAATCCCAGATTGGCCACGAGTGTGTGTGAGAGATAAGGAATCCCATAGTGACCCCGAGTGTGTGTTCGTGGTAGGGAATCCCAGGGTGTCCCCGAGTGTGTGTGATTGAATCCCAGTGAGTCCCCGAGTGTGTGTGAGATACAGAATCCCAGAGAGTCCCCCAGTGTGTGTGAGAGATAGGGAATACCAGAGAGTCCCCGAGTGTGTGCGAGAGATAGGGATTCCCATAGTGACCCCGAGTGTGTGTGAGTGGTAGGGAATCCCAGGGTGTCCCCGAGTGTGTGTGATTGAATCCCAGAGAGTCTCGAGTGTGTGTGAGAGATAGGGAATGCCAGAGAGTCCCCGAGTGTGTCTGAGAGATAGGGAATCCGCGAGTGTGTGCGAGCGTAAGGGAATCCCCGAGTGTGTGAGATATAGGGAATCCCAGAGCGTCCCCGAGTGTGTGAGAGAGATAGGGAATGCCAGAGAGTCGCCGAGTGTGTCTGAGAGATAGGGAATCCCCGAGTGTGTGTAAGAGATATGGAATCCCATAATGTCCCCGAGTGTGTGTGAGAGATAGGGAATCCCAGAGAGGCCCCTAGTGTGTGTGAGAGATAGGGAATTCCAGAGAGTTCCCGAGTATATGTGAGAGATAGGGAATCCCAGAGAGTCCCCGAGTGTGTGTGACAGATAGGGAATCCCGGAGAGTTCCCGAGTGTGTGTGAAAGATAAGGATCCCAGAGATGTCCCGAGTGTGTGAGAGAGAATCCCAGATTGGCCCTGAGTGTGTGTGAGAGATAGAGAATCCCAGAGTGTCCCCGAGTGTGTGTGAGAGATAGGGAATCCCAGAGAGTTACCGAGTGTGTGTGAGAGATAGGGAATCCCAGAGTGTGTGTGAGATATAGGGAATCCCCAAGTGTGTGTGAGAGATAGGGTATCCCAGAGTGTCCCCGAGTGTGTGTGAGAGATAGGGAATCCCAGAGAGTTACCGAGTGTGTGTGAGAGATGGGGATCCCAGAGATTCCCCGAGTGTGTGAGAGAGAATCCCAGATTGGCCACGAGTGTGTGTGAGAGATAAGGAATCCCATAGTGACCCCGAGTGTGTGTTCGTGGTAGGGAATCCCAGGGTGTCCCCGAGTGTGTGTGATTGAATCCCAGTGAGTCCCCGAGTGTGTGTGAGATACAGAATCCCAGAGAGTCCCCCAGTGTGTGTGAGAGATAGGGAATACCAGAGAGTCCCCGAGTGTGTGCGAGAGATAGGGATTCCCATAGTGACCCCGAGTGTGTGTGAGTGGTAGGGAATCCCAGGGTGTCCCCGAGTGTGTGTGATTGAATCCCAGAGAGTCTCGAGTGTGTGTGAGAGATAGGGAATGCCAGAGAGTCCCCGAGTGTGTCTGAGAGATAGGGAATCCGCGAGTGTGTGCGAGCGTAAGGGAATCCCCGAGTGTGTGAGATATAGGGAATCCCAGAGCGTCCCCGAGTGTGTGAGAGAGATAGGGAATGCCAGAGAGTCGCCGAGTGTGTCTGAGAGATAGGGAATCCCCGAGTGTGTGTAAGAGATATGGAATCCCATAATGTCCCCGAGTGTGTGTGAGAGATAGGGAATCCCAGAGAGGCCCCTAGTGTGTGTGAGAGATAGGGAATTCCAGAGAGTTCCCGAGTATATGTGAGAGATAGGGAATCCCAGAGAGTCCCCGAGTGTGTGTGACAGATAGGGAATCCCGGAGAGTTCCCGAGTGTGTGTGAAAGATAAGGATCCCAGAGATGTCCCGAGTGTGTGAGAGAGAATCCCAGATTGGCCCTGAGTGTGTGTGAGAGATAGAGAATCCCAGAGTGTCCCCGAGTGTGTGAGAGCTAGGGAATCCCAGAGTGTCCCAGATTGTGTGTGAGTGACAGGGAATCCCAGAGAGTCCCCGAGTGTGTGTGAGAGATAGGGAATTCCAGAGTGTCCCCGAGTGTGTGTGAGAAATAGGGAATCCCAGAGAGTCCCCGAGTGTGTGTGAGAAATAGGGAATCCCAGAGAGTCCCCGAGTGTGTGTGAGAGATTGGGAATCCCAGAGAGTCCCCGAGTGTGTGTGAGAGATAGGGAATCCCAGAGTGTCCCCGAGTGTGTGTGAGAGATAGGGAATCCAAGAGAGTCCCCGACTGCGTGTGAGAGATAGTGAATCCCAGAGTGTGTGCGAGAGAAAGGGAATCCCCGAGTGTGTGAGAGAAAGGGAATCCCCGATTCTGGGTGAGAGATAGTGAATTCCCGAGCCTGAGTGAGAAATAGTGAATCCCAGAGTGTGTGAGAGAGATAGGGAATCCCAGAGTGTCCCCGAGTGTGTGTGAGAGATAGGGAATCCCAGAGAGTCCCCGAGTGTGTGTGAGAGATTGGGAATCCCAGAGAGTGCATGAGAGGGGGAATCCTAGAGTGTGTGTGAGAGAGATAGGGAATCCGAGAGTGTGTGTGAGAGAAAGGGAATCCCAGAGTGTCCCCGAGTGTGTGTGAGAGATAGGGAATCCCAGAGAGTCCCCGAGTGTGTGTGAGAGATAGGGAATCCCAGAGAGTCCCCGAGTGTGTGTGAGAGATTGGGAATCCCAGAGAGTGTATGAGAGGGGGAATCCTAGAGTGTGTGTGAGAGAGATAGGGAATTCGAGAGTTTGTGTGAGAGAGGGAATCCCCGAGTGTGTGCCGAGAGAGGGAATCCGAGAGTGTGTGTGTGAGACGGAATCTGAGAGTGTGTGTGAGAGAGGGAATCCCAGAGTGTGTGTCAGAGAGGGAATTCCAGAGTGTCCCGGAATGTGTACGAGAGAGGGAATCCCGGAGTGCGTGTGAGATAGCCAATCCCAGAGTGTGTGTGAGAGAATCCCAGTGTGTGTGTGAGAGAATCCCAGAGTGTGTGAGAGAGAGGAAATTCCAGAGTGTGTGCGAGAGCGGGAATCCCAGACTGTGTGAGAGAGAGGGAATCCAGGAGAGTCCCAGAGTGTGTGTAAGAGAGGGAATCCGAGAGTGTGTGTGAGAGAGAGGGAATCCCAGAGTCTATGTGAGAGAGAGATTCCCAGAGTGTGAGGGAGAGGGAATTCCAGAGTGTGTGTGAGAGGGAATCCCAGAGTGTCCCCGAGTGTGTGTGATAGAATTCCAGAAAGTCCCCGAGTGTGTCTGAAAGAGAGGGAATCCCAGAATGTGTGTGAGAGATAGACTATCCCAGAGACTCCCGGAGCGTGTGACAAAATCCCAGAGAGTCCCCGAGTGTGTGAGAGATACAGAATCCCAGAGAGTCCCCGAGTGTGTGAGAGATACAGAATCCCAGTGAGTCCCCGAGTGTGTGTGAGAGATAGGGAATCCCAGAGTGTTCCCGAATGTGTGTGAGAGATAGGGAATCCCAGAGAGTCCCCGTGTGTGTGAGAGATACAGAATCCCAGAGAGTCCCCGAGTGTGTGAGAGATACAGAATCCCAGAGAGTCCCCGAGTGTGTGAGAGATACAGAATCCCAGAGAGTCCCCGAGTGTGTGAGAGAGATAGGGAATCCCAGTGAGTCCCCGAGTGTGTGAGAGAGATAGGGAATCCCAGAGAGTCCCCGAGTGTGTGAGAGAGATAGGGAATCCCAGTGAGTCCCCGAGTGTGTGAGAGATTCAGAATCCCAGAGAGTCCCCGAGTGTGTGAGAGATACAGAATCCCAGAGAGTCCCCGAGTGCTTGTGAGATACAAAATCCCAGAGAGTCCCCGAGTGTGTGAGAGAGATAGGGAATCCCAGAGAATCCCCGAGTGTGTGAGAGATACAGAATCCCAGAGAGTCCCCGAGTGTGTGAGAGAGATAGGGAATCCCAGTGAGTCCCCGAGTGCTTGTGAGATACAGAATCCCAGAGAGTCCCCGAGTGTGTGAGAGAGATAGGGAATCCCAGAGAGTCACCGAGTGTGTGAGAGATACAGAATCCCAGTGAGTCCCCGAGTGTGTGAGAGAGATAAGGAATCCCAGTGAGTCCCCGAGTGTGTGTGATAGAATCCCAGAAAGTCCCCGAGTGTGTCTGAAAGAGAGGGAATCCCAGAATGTGTGTGAGAGATAGACTATCCCAGAGAGTCCCGGAGCGTGTGATAAAATCCCAGAGAGTCCCCGAGTGTGTGTGAGATACAGAATCCCAGAGAGTCCCCGAGTGTGTGTGAGATACAGAATCCCAGAGTGTTCCCGAATGTGTGTGAGATACAGAATCCCAGTGAGTCCCCGAGTGTGTGTGAGATACAGAATCCCAGTGAGTCCCCGAGTGTGTGTGAGATACAGAATCCCAGAGAGTCCCCGAGTGTGTGAGAGAGATAGGGAATCCCAGAGTGTTCCCGAATGTGTGTGAGAGATAGGGAATCCCAGAGAGTCCCCGAGTGTGTGTGAGAGAGAGAATCCCAGAGTGCGTGTGAGAGATAGGGAATCCCAGAGTGTCCCCGAGTGTGTGTGATAGAATCCCAGAGAGTCTACGAGTGTGTGTGAGAGATGGGGAATCCCAGAGTGTGTGTGAGAGATAGGGAATCCCAGAGTGTCCCGGAGTGTGTGTGAGAGAGAATCCCAGAGTGTGTGAGGGAGAGGGAATCCCAGAGTGAGTGAGGGAGAGGGAATCCCAGAGTGAGTGTGTGAGAGAATCCCAGAGTGTTTGTGAGTGAGGGAATCCCAGAGTGTGTGTGAGAGAGGGAATCCCAGACTGTATGAGAGAGAGGGAATTCCAGAGTGTGTGTGAGGGAATTCCAGAGTGGGCGTGTGAGAGAGGGAATCCCAGAGAGTCCCCGAGTGTGTGTGAGAGAATCCAAGTGTTTGTGTGAGAGAGGGAATCCCAGACTATCTGAGAGAGATTTGATCTCAGATTCCCAGAGTGTGTGTAAGAGTGGGAATCCCAGATTGTGCGTGAGAGCGGGAATCCCAGAGTGTGTGTGAGAGAGGGAATCCCAGAGTGTGCGTGTGGGAATCCCGGAGTGGGTGTGAGAGTGGGAATTCCAAATTGTGTGAGAGAGTGAGGGAATCCCAGAGTGTACCAGAGTGTGCATGAGAGAAGCCCAGAGCGTGAAAGAGTGGGAATCCCAGAGTCTATGTGAGAGAGGAAATCCCAGAGTGTGTGTGAGAGTGGGAATCCCAGAGTGTGTTTGGGAGCGGGAATCCCAGAGTATCTGAGAGAAATGGGATCTCAGATTCCCAGAGTGTGTGTAAGGGTGGGAATCCCAGAGTGTGAGGGAAAGGGAATTCCAAAGTGTGTGTGAGAGAATCCCAGAGAGTTCGAGAGTGTGTGTGAGAGAGGGAATCCCGAGTGTGTGTGAGTGGGGGAATTCCAGAGATTCCCAGAGTGTCGGAGAGAGATGGAATCCCAGAGTATCCCAGAGTGTGTATGAGAGAATCCCAGAGTGTGAGAGTGTGGGAATCCCAGAGTGTGTGTGAGAGAGGGAATCCCAGAGTGTGTGAGAGAGATGGGGAATCCCAGAGTCTGTGTGAGAGATAGGGAATCCCAGAGTTTGTGTGAGAGATAGGGAATCCCAGAGTTTGTGTGAGAGATAGGGAATCCCAGAGTGTGTGTGAGAGATAGGGAATCCCAGAGTATCCCCGAGTGTGTGTGAGAGATATGGAATCCCAGAGTGTCCCGGAGTGTGTGTGAGAGATAGGGAATCCCAGAGTGTCCCCGAGTGTGTGTGAGAGATAGGGAATCCCAGAGTGTCCCCGAGTGTGTGTGAGAGATAGGGAATCCCAGAGTGTCCCCGAGTGTGTGTGAGAGATAGGGAATCCCAGAGAGTCCCCGAGTGTGTGAGAGAGATTGGGAATCCCAGAAAGTGTATGAGAGGGGGAATCCTAGAGTGTGTGTGAGAGAGAAAGGGAATCCGAGAGTGTGTGTGAGAGATATGGAATCCCAGAGTGTCCCCGAGTGTGTGTGAGAGATAGGGAATCCCAGAGAGTCCCCGAGTGTGTGAGAGAGATTGGGAATCCCAGAAAGTGTATGAGAGGGGGAATCCGCGAGTGTGTGTGAGAGAGATAGGGAATCCGCGAGTGTGTGTGAGAGAGGGAATCCCCGAGTGTGTGCGAGAGAGGGAATCCCCGAGTGTGTGCGAGAGAGGGAATCCCAGAGTGTGTGTGTGAGACGGAATCTGAGAGTGTGTGTGTGAGACGGAATCTGAGAGTGTGTGTGAGAGAGGGAATCCCAGAGTGTCCCGGAATGTGTGTGAGAGAGGGAATCCCGGAGTGCGTGAGAGATATCCAATCCCAGAGTGTGTGTGAGAGAATCCCAGAGTGTGTGAGAGAGGGGGAATGCTAGAGTGTGTGAGAGAGAGATAGGGAATCTGAGAGTGTGTGTGAGAGATCGGGAATCCCAGAGAGTCCCTGAGTTTGTGAGAGAGATAGGGAATCCCAGAGTGTCCCCGAGTGTGTGTGAGAGATAGGGAATCCCAGAGTGTCCCCGAGTGTGTGTGAGATTGGGAATCCCAGAGAGTGTATGAGAGGGGGAATCCTGGAGTGTGTGTGAGAGAGATAGGGAATCCGAGAGTGTGTGTGAGAGAGGGAATCCCCGAGTGTGTGCGAGAGAGAGGGAATCCCAGAGTGTGTGAGAGAGAGGGAATCCCAGAGAGTCCCAGAGTGTGTGTGAGAGAGGTAATCCGAGAGTGTGTGTCAGAGAGGGAATTCCAGAGTGTCCCAGAATGTGTGTGAGATAGGGAATCCCAGAGTGCGTGAGAGATAGCCAATCCCAGAGTGTGTGTGAGAGAATCCCAGACTGTGTGAGAGAGAAGGAATCCCGGAGAGTCCCAGTGTGTGTGTGAGAGAGGGAATCCCAGTGTGTGTGTGAGAGAGGGAATCCCAGAGTGTGTGCGAGAGCGGGAATCCCAGACTGTGTGAGAGAGAGGGAATCCTGGAGAGTCCCAGAGTGTGTGTGAGAGAGGGAATCCCAGAGTTTGTGAGAGAGAGGGAATCCCAGAGTGTGTGTGAGAGAGGGAATCCCAGAGTGTGTGCGAGAGCGGGAATCCCAGACTGTGTGAGAGAGAGGGAATCCCGGAGAGTCCCAGAGTGTGTGTGAGAGGGGAAATCCCAGAGTGTGTGTGAGAGGGGAAATCCCAGAGTGTGTGTGAGAGAGGGAATCCCAGAGTGTGTGAGAGGGAATTCCAGTGTGTGTGTGAGAGAGGGCATCCCAGAGTGTGTGAGAGAGTGGGAATCCTAGAGTGTGTGAGAGAGGGGATCCCAGAGTGTGTGTGAGAGAGGGAATCCCAGAGTGTTTGTGAGAGAGAGAATTCCAGAGTATGTGTGAGAGAGGGAAACCCAGAGAGTGTGAGAGAGTGGGAAACCCAGATAGTGTGTGAGAGTGGGAATCCCAGAGTGTGTGAGGGAATCCCAGACTGTCCCAGAGTGTGTAAGGGAATCCCAGGGTGTGTGGCCGAGAGTCCTGGTGTCCCAGATTGCGTATGGGAATCCCAGCGTGTCCCAGAGTGTGTTAGGGATTCCTAGAGTGTGGGAGAGAATCCCAGAGAGTCCCAAAGTGTGTGAGAGAATCCCAGAATGTGTGAGGGAATCACAGATTGTGAGAGAGAACCCAGTGTATCCCAGAGTCTGGAACGGAATCCCACATTGAGTGAGGGAGAGTCCCAGAATGAGTTAGAGAGTCCCAGAAACTCGTGGTGTGTAAGGGAATCCCCGAATGTAAGAGAGATTCCCAGAGTGTGCAAGAGAATCCCAGTGAGTGTAAGAGAATCACAGTGTGTGGGAGAGTGTCCCACAGTGAGTGTGAGAGAGCCCCAGTCTCCCAGATTGCGTAAAGGAATCCCAGAGACTCCCAGAGTGTGTGATAGGTAATCCCAGAGTGTGTGAGAGAATCCCAGCATGTCCCAGAGTGTGTTCTGGATTTCTAGAGTATGTGAGAGAATCCAAGAAAGTCTCAAAGTGTGTGATTGAATCCCAGAGTGTGTGAGGGAAACACAGAGTGTATAACAGAATCCCACAGTGAGTCCCAGAGTGAGTGACAGAGTCCCATGGTGTGTGAGGGTATCCCCGAATGTAAGAGAGATTACCTGAGTGTGCCAGAGTGTGCAAGAGAATTCCAACGTGTGTAAGAGAATCACAGTGTACCAGTGTGTGTGTGTGTGTCCCAGAGTGTGTGTGTGAGTCCCACAGTCTGTGTGAGAATCAGTGTCCCTGTGTGTGTGTGTGAGAGAGAGAGAGAGAGTCCCAGTGTGTGTGTATGTGTGTGTGTGTGTGTGTGTGAGAGAGAGAGAGAGAGAGAGAGAGAGCCCCAGAGTGTGTGTGAGGATCAGTATCCCAGCGTCTGTGAGAATGAGAGTCCCAGCGTGTGTGTGTGTGAGAGTCCCAGAGTGTGTGCCAGTGAGGGGATACCAGAGTGTGTGTGTGAGAGAGGGAATCCCAGAGTGTGTGTGAGAGAGGGAATCCGAGAGTTTGTGTGAGAGAGAGAATCCCAGAGTGTGTGTGAGAGATAGGGAATCTGAGAGTGTGTGTGAGAATGAGAGTCCCAGAGTGTGTGTGTGAGAGTCCCAGAATGTGTGAGAGAATCAGTGTCCCAGAGTGTGTGTGTGAGTCCCTGTATGTGTGTCCCTGTATGTGTGTGAGTCCCAGTGTGTGTGTGTGAGTCCCAGTGTGTGTGTGAGAGATAGGGAATCCCAGAGTGTGTGTGAGAATGAGAGTCCCAGAGTGTGTGAGAGAATCAGTGTCCCAGAGTGTGTGTGTGAGTCCCTGTATGTGTGTGTGTGAGTCCCTGTATGTGTGTGTGTGAGTCCCAGTGTGTGTGTGAGTCCCAGTGTGTGTGTGAGTCCCAGTGTGTGTGTGTGTCCCAGAGTGTGTGAGAATCAGTGTCCCAGTGTGTGTGTGTGAGAGTCTCAGAGTGTGTGAGAATCAGTGTCTGTGTGTGTGTGTGTGTGTCCCAGCGTGTGTCAGTGAGGGGATACCAGTGTGTGTGTGTGAGAGAGGGAATCCCAGAGAGTTCCAGAGTGTGTGTGAGAGAGGGAATCCCAGAGAGTGTGTGAGAATCACAGTGTCCCAGAATGTGTGTGTGTGTGTGAGTCCCAGAGTGTGAGAATCACAGTGTCCCAGAGTGTGTGTGTGTGTGTGTGAGAATTAGAGTGTGTGTGTGTGAGTCCCAGTGTGTGTGAGTTCCAGAGTGTGTGAGAATCAGAGTCCCAGAGTGTGTGTGTATGTGTCCCAGAGTGTGTGTGTGTGTGTGTGTGTGTGTGTGTGTGTGTGAATCCTAGAGTGTGTGTGTGTGTATGTATGTGAGAGAGTCCCAGAGTGTGTGTGTGTGTGTGAGTCCAAGAGTGTGTGAGAATCAGTATCCCAGAGTGAGTCCCAGAGTGTGTGTGTGTGTGTCCCAGAGTGTGTGTGTGTGTGAGTCCCAGTGTGTGTGTGTGTGTGTGTGTGTGTGTGTATGTGAGAGAGTCCCAGAGTGTATGAGAATCACAGTGTCCGAGTGTGTGTGAGAGAGTCCCAGAGTGGTAAATTCTGTGTGGGACTAAACCTGTATCCTGAGGATGTTCAATACTGTACGTGAATAATCCTGTGCCCTGAGGTTGGACAATGCTGGATATGAATAATCCTGTGCCCTGAGGCTGGTCAATACTGGGTGTGAATAATCCTGTGGCCGGAGGATGGTCAATACTGTGTGTGAATAATCCTGTGGCCTGAGAATGGTCAATACTGGGTGTGAATAATCCTGTGGCCTGAGGGTGGTCAATACCGTACGTGAATAATCCTGTGCCCTGAGGTTGGGCAATGCTGGGTGTGAATAATCCTGTGCCCTGAGGCTGGTCAATACTGTGTGTGAAAAATCCCGTGGTTTGAAGATTGTCAATACTTTGTGGGAATAATCCTTTTGCCTGAGGATGGTCAATACTGTATGGAAATAAGTCTGCCACCTGTAAATGGTCAAGACAATGTGTCCATTAATCCTGTAGCCTTATGCTGGTCAATACTGTGTGTGAATAATCCTGTGGCCTGAGGATGGTCAATACTGTGTGTGAATAATCCTGTGGCCTGAGAATCGTCAATACTCTGTGGGAATAATCCTGTGAGTTGTAAATGGTCAAAGCAGTGTGTTTATTAATCCTGTGGCCGTATGTTCGTCAATACTGTGTGTGAATAATCCTGGGGTTGAGACTGTTGAATATTGTGTGTGAATACTCCTGTGACCTGAGGACGGACAATACTGTGTGTGAATAATTCTGTGGCCTGAGGATATTCAATACTGTGTGGGAATAATCCTATGTCCTGAGGATGGTCAATACTGTATGTAAATAATATTGTGGCCTGAGAATGGCCAATACTGTGTGGGAATAGTCCTGTGGGCTGTGAATGGTCAATACTGTGTGTGACTAATCCTTGGCCTGAGTATGATCAATACTATATGTGAACAATCCTGTGGGCTGTGAATGGTCAATGGTGTGTCAGTGAGTCCCAGAGTGTGTGTGTGTGAGTGTGTGTGTGCGTGTGTGTGAGAGAGTCCCAGCGTATGTGTGTGTGTGAGTCCCAGCGTGTGTGTCAGTGAGGGGATACCAGTGTGTGTGTGAGAGAGGGTATCCCCGAGAGTGTGTGAGAATCACAGTGTCCCAGAATGTGTGTATGTGTGAGTCCCAGAGTGTGTGTATGTGTGAGTCCCAGAGTTTGTGAGAATTAGAGTGTGAGTCCCAGTGTGTGTGTGTGTGTGTGTGAGTCCCAGAGTGTGTGTGTGTGCGTGTGTGAGTCCCAGAGTGTGTGTGTGTGTGTGTGTGTGAGAGAGAGTCCCAGAGTGTGTGTGTGAGAGACCTAGAGTGTGTGTGTGTCCTAGAGTGTGTGTGTGTATGAGTCCTAGTGTGTGTGTGTGTGAGAGAGAGTCCCAGAGTGTGTCTGTGTGTGTGTGTGTGTGAGTCCCAGTGTGTGTGACCCTGTGTGTGTGTGTGTGACCCTGTGTGTGTGTGTGTGTGTGTGTGTGTGAGAGAGAGAGAGAGAGAGAGAGTCCCTGTGTGTGTGTGTGAGTCCCAGAGTGTGTGTGTGTTTGAGAGAGAGAGTCCCAGAGTGTGTGTGTGTGTGAGAGAGAGTCCCAGAGTGTGTGTGTAATCCTATCGTTTGAGAATGTTCAATACCATGTGGGAATAATCCTGTGCCCTGTTAATTAGTAAAGAGAATGTGTTCATTAATCCTGTGGCCTGAGGTTGGTCACTACCGTGTGTGAATGATCTAATGGCCTTAGGATGGTCAATAATGTGTGTGAATAATCCTCTGGCCTGTGAATGGTCAATACTGTGTGTGAATAATCCTGTGAGCTGTAAATGATCAAAGCAGTGTGTGTATTAATCCTGTGGCCGTATGTTCGTCAATACTATGTGTGAATAATCCTGTGGCCTGAGGATTGTCAATACACTGTGTGAAAAATGCTGTAGACTGTGAATGGTCAATACTGAGTGAGTAATCCTGTAGACGGAGGATTGTCAATACTGTGTGTGAATTAACCTGTGGCCTGAGATTTGTGAATACAGTGTGTGAATAATCTTGTGCACTGTGAATGCTCAATACTGTGTGAACAATCCTCTGGACTGAGGGCAGTCAATACTGTGTGCGTATAATCCTATGGCCCGTGAATCGTAAATACTGTGTGTGAATAACCCTTGGCCCAAGGATAATCAATACTGTGTGCGAATAGCCCTTTGCCTAAGGATGGGCAATACTGTGTGTGAATAATGATGTGGCCTGTGGATGGTCAATGCTGTGTGGCAATAATCCTGTGGGCTGTGGATGGTCAATACTGTGCGTGAATAACCCTTGTCCTGAGGATGGTCAATACTGTGTGTGAACAATCGTGTTGCCTGAGGATATTTAATACCATTTATGAATAATCCTGTGACTTGAAAATGGTCAATACAGTGTGAGAATAATCCTGTTGCCTAAGGATGATCAATACTGTGTAGGAATAATCCTTTGTCTTGAGGATTGTCACTACGTTGTGTGGATAATCCATGGCCTGAGGATGGTCAATACTGTGTGTAAATTATCCTGTGACTTCAGGATGGTCAATACTATGTGGGAATAATCCTGTGACCTGTAAATGATCAAGACAGTGTATTCATTAATCCTGTGGCCGTATGCTGGTCAATACTGTGTGTGAATAATCCTGTGGACTGTGAATGGTTAATAGTGCATCAGAGTAATCCTGAACTTGACGATGTTCAATACTGTGTGTGAATAATCCTGTGCCTTGTGGATTGTCAGTACTGTGTGGGAATATTCTTGTGCCCTGTGGATTGTCAGTACTGTGTGGGAATATTCCTGTGCCCTGTTAATTGGTAAAGAGAATGTGTTCATTAATCCTGTGGCCTCAGTTTGGTCAATACAGCGTGTGAATGATCTTATGTCCTTAGGATGGTCAATACTGTGTGCGAATAATCCTCTGGCCTGTGAATGGTCAATACTGTGTGTGAATAACCCTTGACCTGAGGATGATCAATACTGTGTGTGAGTAATCCTGCTGACGGAGGATAGTCAATACTGTGTGTGAGTAATCCTGCTGACGGAGGATGGTCAATACTGTGCGTGAATAATAATGTGGCCTGAGGGCAGTCAATACTGTGTGTGAATAATGCTCTGGGCTGTGAATCATCAGTACTGTGTGTGTGTATAACCATTTGCCTAAGGATGGTCAATATTGTGAGTGAATAATAGTGTGGGCTGTGGATGGTCAATGCTGTGTGATAGTAATCCTGTGGCCTGTGGGTGGTCAATACTGGGTGTTAATAATCTGTGGCCTGTGGATGGTCAATGCTGTGTGATAGCAATCCTGTGGCCTGTGGATGGTCAATGCTGTGTGATAATAATCCTTTGTGATGTGGATGGTCAATACTGTGAATCAACAATCTGTGGCCTGTGCATGTTCAATACTGTTTGTTAATAAACTGTGGCCTGTGGATAGTCAATACTGGGTGTTAATAAACTGTGGCCTGTGCATGTTCAGTACTGTTTGTACTGAATGGTCAAGGAGAAAGTGAGGTCTGCAGATGCTGGAGATCAAAGCTGAAACTTTATTGCTGGAACAGCACAGCAGGTCAGGCAGCATCCAGGGAACAGGAGATTCGACGTTTCGGGCACAGGCCCTTCTTCAGGAATGATTCCGTCACCGCGCCTAACTCCGCCCCCCGGCCGAGTTCCGTCACCGCGCCTAACCCCGCCCCCACGCCGCGTTCCGCCACCACGCCTAACTCCGCCCCCCGGCCGAGTTCCGCCACCGCGCCTAACCCCGCCCCCACGCCGCGTTCCGTCACCGCGCCTAACCCCGCCCCCACGCCGCGTTCCGTCACCGCGCCTAACCCCGCCCCCCCGCCGGTCACCATCACCATATCCAACTCCGCCCCCACGCCGACCTCTGTCCCCGCCCCCAGGCCTAACCCCGCCCCGACATCCAGCTCCAGTCCCACACCAGGTCCTAGCTCCCCGCCCTGCCGTGTGTTCACCATCCCTCCGGACCTGCCCCTCTCTGAGGATGAGAGATCAGTCCTCAGCAGAGGTCTCACCTTCGTTCCCACACGTTCTCGGGTCAATGAATTCAATACACGGAGTGACACCGAACAATTCTTCCGCCGCCTTCGCCTCCGTGCCTACTTCTTCAATCAAGACTCTCGCCCACCCTCTGACGACCCCTTCTCCTACCTCCAACACACCCTGTCCACCTGGACACCCCGTGCTGGCCTCCTACCTGCCCTCGACCTCTTCATAGCAAACTGCCGCCGCGATATTAACCGCTACCTGAACTCCCCCACCCCTCCCACCCACTCCAACCTCTCACCCTCGGAACGCGCAGCACTCCAGTCCCTCCGTTCCAACCCCAACCTCACCATCAAACCAGCTGACAAGGGAGGCGCAGTAGTAGTTTGGCGCACTGCCCTTTACACCGCTGAGGCCAGACGCCAGCTCGCAGATACCTCCTCCTACCGTCCCCTTGACCATGACCCCACCCCCCACCACCAAACCATCATCTCCCAGACCATCCATAACCTCATCACCTCAGGGGACCTCCCATCCACCGCATCCAACCTCATAGTCCCACAACCCCGCACCTCCCGCTTCTACCTCCTGCCCAAAATCCACAAACCTGACTGCCCCGGCCGACCCATTGTCTCCGCCTGCTCCTGCCCCACCGAACTCATCTCCGCATACCTCGATACAGTCCTGTCCCCCTTAGTCCAAGAACTCCCCAGCTACGTTCGGGACACCACCCATGCCCTCCACCTCCTCCATGATTTTCGCTTCCCCGGTCCCCAACGCCTTATCTTCACCATGGACATCCAGTCCCTGTACACCTCCATCCCCCATCACGAAGGACTCAAAGCCCTCCGCTTCTTTCTTTCCTGCCATACCAACCAGTACCCTTCCACTGACACCCTCCTCCGACTGACTGAACTGGTCCTCACCCTGAACAACTTCTCTTTCCAATCCTCCCACTTCCTCCAAACGAAAGGAGTAGCCATGGGCACCCGCATGGGCCCCAGCTATGCCTGCCTCTTCGTAGGGTATGTGGAACAGTCCATCTTCCACAACTACACTGGCCCCACCCCCCACCTTTTCCTCCGCTACATCGATGACTGTATCGGTGCCGCCTCGTGCTCCCACAAGGAGTTTGAACAGTTCATCCACTTCACCAACACCTTTCACCCCGACCTCAAATTCACCTGGACAGTCTCAGATTCCTCCCTCCCCTTCCTCGACCTTTCTATTTCTATCTCAGACGACCGAATCAACACGGACATCTACTACAAACCGACCGACTCCCACAGCTACCTGGACTACACCTCCTCCCACCCTGCCCCCTGTAAAAACGCCATCCCATTCTCCCAATTCCTTCGTCTCCGCCGCATCTGCTCCCAGGAGGACCAGTTCCAAAAACGCACAACCCAGATGGGCTCCTTCTTCAAAGACCGCAATTTCCCCCCCGACATGGTCGACGATGCCCTCCACCGCAACTCCTCCACTTCCCGCTCATCCGCCCTTGAGCCTCGCCCCTCCAACCGCCACCAGGACAGAACACTGGTCCTCACCTACCACCCCACCAATCTCCATGTACAGCGTATCATCCGCCGTCATTTCCGCCACCTCCAAACGGACCCCACCACCAAGGATATATTTCCCTCCCCTCCCCTATCAGCATTCCGTAAAGACCACTCACTCTGTGACTCCCTCGTCAGATCCACACCCCTCACCAACCCAACCTCCACTCCCGGCAACTTCCCCTGCAACCGCAGGAGGTGCAAGACTTGCGCCCAAACCTCCCCCTCACCTCCCTCCAAGGCCCCAAAGGAAACTTCCCATATCCGCCACAAATTCACAGGCACCTCCACACATGTCATTTATTGCATCCTCTGCACCCGATGTGGCCTCCTCTATATTGGGGGGACAGGCCGGCTACTTGCGGAGCATTTCAGAGAACACCTCTGGGACACCCGGACCAACCAACCCAACCACCCTGTGGCTCAACACTTCAACTCCCCCTCCCACTCCACCAAGGATATGCAGGTCTTTGGACTCCTCCATCGCCAGACTACAACAACACGACGGTTGGAGGAAGAGCGCCTCATCTTCCGCCTAGGAACCCTCCAAGCACAAGGGATGAACTCGGATTTCACCAGTTTCCTCATTTCCCCTCCCCCCACCTTGTCTCAGTCAAATCCATCGATCTCAGCACCGCCTTCCTAACCTGCAATCTTCTTCCTGACCTCTCCGCCCCCACACCAGTCTGACCTATCACCCTCACCTTGACCTCTTTCGACCTATCGCATTTCCAACGCCTCTTGAGCTCACCACTTGTGGCAAAATTCCTACAGACAGCCTGATTCCCACAATTCCTGTGTGTGTGTATGTGTGTCTGTGTGTGTGTGTCTGTGTGTGTGTCTCTCTGTATATATGTGTGTCTGTGTGTATGTGTGTGTGTGTGTCTGTGTGTCTGTGTCTGTGTGTCTGTGTGTGCGTGTCTGTGTGTGCGTGTCTGTGTGTGCGTGTCTGTGTGTGCGTGTCTGTGTGTGTGTGCGTGTCTGTGTGTGTGTGCGTGTCTGTGTGTGCGTGTCTGTGTGTGTGTGCGTGTCTGTGTGTGTGTGCGTGTCTGTGTGTGCGTGTCTGTGTCTGTGTGTGTCTGTGTGTGTGCGTGTCTGTGTGTGTGCGTGTCTGTGTGTGCGTGTCTGTGTGTGCGTGTCTGTGTGTGCGTGTCTGTGTGTGCGTGTCTGTGTCTGTGTGTGTCTGTGTGTGCGTGTCTGTGTGTGTGCGTGTCTGTGTGTGTGCGTGTCTGTGTGTGCGTGTCTGTGTGTGCGTGTCTGTGTGCGTGTCTGTGTGTGCGTGTCTGTGTGTGCGTGTCTGTGTGTGCGTGTCTGTGTGTGCCTGTGTCTGTGTGTCTGTGTGTGTGCGCGTGTCTGTGTGTGCGCGTGTCTGTGTGTGCGCGTGTCTGTGTGTGCGTGTGTCTGTGTGCACGTGTCTGTGTGCGCGTGTCTGTGTGCGCGTGTCTGTGTGCGCGTGTCTGTGTGCGCGTGTCTGTGTGCGTGTGTCTGTGTGTGCGTGCGTCTGTGTGTGCGTGCGTCTGTGTGTCTGTGTGTGTGCGTGTGTCTGTGTGTCTGTGTGTCTGTGTGTCTGTGTGTCTGTGTGTCTGTGTGTCTGTTTCTGTGTGTCTGTGTGTTCACTCTATCTGATTCCAGCTCCTAGCAGAATAATTTGATTCTCTGTCTCTGTATTGTCCTGGTTTCAGCTCCCAAATCAAATGTTGAATTATCCACGATCCTATTGAATACCAGAGCAGGCGCAAGGGGCTGGATGGTCTCCTCCTGTTCCTATTTCAGATGGTCTTATGTTCTTAATGCTATCTCCCAGCTCTTGACCCCCACACTGGAGGTTTGCGACACAAGGGACTGATCTGTAGAGTGCTGCCCTCTTCCGTGAGTCTCGGAGGGAACCAGCCTGATTTGGATTGGAGTTGCAGCCTCTCAGTGAGAAGTGAAATCTCCTCCCGGTTCTCACTGTAGGGTGGAGCAGGCCAGTCCCGGGGAAACAAACAGCAGGCCAGGTCTGCTCTGTCCTTCAGCTCCATTTCAGAAGGCTACGTGAGCGGGGCTTGTTTCTTTCATCAGCTCCCTGTGCTCTCCCTTCTGGGTTAGGGTGGGGCCGAATGGCCTTGCTCCTGGCTCCTATTGAGGTGCAGGCTGGCTATGATTGGGTTATACAGGGCACGTCCCTGGAGTGAGGTCGGTTAGCTCAGTTGGCTGGGCAGTTAGCTTACCACACTTGCTAGAGTTACTCTGAAGGACTCTCCTTCCCAACCTCTCCCCTCACTGGGGCATGGTGACCCTCTGATTAAAACACTACCAGACACCGCTCTGTAATGAGGAGCTGTCCCATGCTCTGGTAAGACTATGGTGATATTACATTGTTTTGCAGTTGAAGCACTGTGTGCAGGACTAGTCACTGTACAGCCAGAGGGATGTTAGTGTGTGGGGAAGGTTTACTGGATGAATCCCCACTGGAATGAACAGCACTCTCTTTTCACCAGTTAAGTCACTCTTACAGCTTTTGTGTTTTTGGTGACACAAGGACCAATTCACTTGAAACAGCAATTGGGCACACAATAAGGTTGGCTAGTTTACACACACAGAAACACACTCTCTCTCTCTTTCTCTCTCTCTCTCTCAGACACTCACTCTCTCAAACACACACACTCTCACTCCCTCAAACACACACACACTCTCTCTCACACACACACACACATTCCTCTCTCTCACACACATGCACACACTCAGACAGACACATATACAAACACATACTCTCTCACACACACATGCAGACACACAGAAATACACACACATGCACTCTCTCTCACACACGGACACGCACTTGCTCTCTGTCTCTCTCTCACACGCACACAACCACAATTAATGTACAAACATGGAGGAAAGTTCGATGGAGAGATTATTTCTCTTAGGACTGAACCCTGATCTCGCATGATGACTGCTCGAGGGAGACAGGCAGCAACTGCAAATGACTTGTTGGATCTTCCTGTGCACCTCTTCTTGCATCGACAGTGTTGTTCTGTTTGGGTGCCTGCTTTTCTAACGCGTCTCCAAGCAACAAGTGACCATAGATTTACAACAGTTTTCCTCCAATCCATGTTTAAGACACATGGTGATGCTATTTGTCACTGATTGTTGAAAAAGATCTGAATCTTCTAAAATGGACGTGGCCTCCACCCCAAATTACGACACCTGTGTGCCTTGCGGACCCTGAGGAAATGATCAGGGAAGTGTTCTGTAACTTCCTACCTTCTGCACCTGGTACCACCAGATAGTGCTCCCTCATACCTCAGAAAGCACTACTCTATTGTGTTTACCCCCAACGTCCCTCAGACAGTACCTCCACAAAACATTCATACCCTCAACACCTCAGAACACAGCCCAGCACACCCCTCACACTGCGTTCATCCACAAACCCCTTCAGACTGTAAGGACCCACGTCCACCACAGTCCAAGGTTGGAGCCCTGGTCCTCAGAACATTATTGGGTCCCTGGATTAATCGTAGAATTCCTACAGTGTAAAATCACGCCGTCTGGCCCATCAGGTCCGCACCGACCGTCTGAAAAGCATCCCACCTACACTCACAATCTCTATTCTATCTCTGTAATTCTGCATTTCCCAAGCCCACCCACCTAACCTGCACATCTTTGGACTGTGGGAGGAAACTGGAGCACCCGGAGGAAATCCACAGATACAGGGAGAATGTGTAAACTCCACACAGACAGTGGCCGAGAGCTGGAATCAAATTTGCATCCTTGGTGCTGTGAGGAAGCAGTGCTAATCACTGAGGCACCATGCTGTCCTCTCTCCCTGGATATCATGTCATCTAACCTTTTACTCAGCAGTCTCCCATGTGAAACCTTCTCATCTATCTTCTCGGTCAACACATCAAAAACTCAATCAAGTTAGACGAACCATTTCCACAAGCCATACTGACCATGCCTAATCAATTCTTGCTTTTCCAAATACATGTAAGTTGTCTCTCAGAATGCCCTCCAACAGCTTACCCACCACTGCCATCAGGCTCACAGCTCCATAGTTCAATGGTTGTTACTTGCAGCCTTACTTCAATAATGGCCCATCATTAATCACCCTCCAGTCTTCAGGCACCTCAACCGTTGTCACTATTCAGTCCATCTGACAAGGCCATCTCCATCCTCCTGTAACCTAAGGCTATCCTCCTCAGTATTTATCACCCAACCAATCTTCATATCATTCATGAACCCAATGATTAACCATCCACCATTCAAATCTAAATCTTTTCTAACAACCACACCAGCAAGACCCCAACAGTGAGACATGAACGGACAGAGATTTCTAATTGGGTCATCATTGTCTGCTTCCTGCCACTCAGCATTCTGCGCAAATTCCTTGGATCTTGAGTTTTTATGTTCACTATCAGTTTCCAGTATGAGTCCTGATAAAAGCATTACTGACCTCCAAGCAGACGACAGGAAAGTATTGTCCTTATTTACACACCTGGTCACCTCCTTAAAAAGTGCAATCCCATTGGTCAGACCTGACCCCCCCCCCCCTAACAGAACCATTCTGACTGTTCATCATGAACTCCAGTCTCTTTAAGTGTTGATTAATTCTATCTCCCAAAATTGCTTCCAACAGACGAAACACCCACGATATTAACCTGACTGGCCTGTAGCTGCCTGGTATATCCCATGTTCCTTCTTGAATAACAGTACCACATGGTCAGTCCGACAACACCTCTCCTGTGGCCAGTGGAGATTTGAAAATGTTTGCAAGTGTCCCTGCTACTTCCTCCATCACCTGACTCGGTAAACTGAGATACATTTCCACCGTCTTTGGAGATTTATTGGGTTTTAAGAAGGCCAGACCACTCAGAACCATCTCTCTCTCTCTATATATATATATATATATGCTAATTCATTTAATTGTCTTAAAGAGCATCTCCACGATTTCATATCAACCCTGTCCCAATGAGCATTGACAAAATGCATCCATTCACTGTAGCCTCTGGGTCCATGCACAAATTCTCACTGTGTTTCACAACATAATCTTTCTCTCATTATCAAGTCACCCTTAATGTCAGTGTAAAGTCCTTTCAGATTTTTATTTCCTCTCTTAGCACTCCTCTCTCCCATACAATTAGCCTGCGATATGATTTGGAGGCGTGAAGGGTGTCATTCTGGATGTGGATTGGCATTTGGAAGTTCAGAAGTAAGGAACACACGACTGTGCTGAGTGTGGAGCACTTGGGATTAGCACACAGAAGCTGACGAATAAACCTCAGCCCTGCAGCATGAAAATCTCCCTTTGAGCTGGCAGGTCAGTCACGCGAAATGAAAACTCGATCCCTGGGAAAAGAGGGTGGAACTCTTCAGGTTCAAGAACCAAATGAAGACGGTCTGTTTGAATCTGGAATCTGGACGTGGGAATCATTGCTGAGCAGGGTATGAAGGAAGCAGAGGCAGAAATGTAGTGAACAATTTCAGACATTCCTCTTAGACCACAAGACATGGGAGCAGAAATTATGCCATTCAGCCTATCTGATAGTGTGGCACTCTCTCAGTACTGACTCTCTAACAGTGCTGGTATCCCCCAGACTGATACGCTGACAGTGCAGCACTCCATCAGTAATGACCCTCTGACAGTGCACCATTTCCACAGTACTGATCCTCCGACAGTGCTGCACTCACGCAGTGCTGACTCTCTGACAGTGTAGCCCTCTGTCAAACCGACCTTCTGACAGTCCAGCACTCCCTCAGTACTGACGCTCTGACAGTGCAGCACTCCCTCAGTACTGACCCTCTGACAGTGCAGCACTCCCTCAGTGTTGACCCTCCGACAGTGCAGCACTCCCTCAGTACTGGCCCTCTTTTTTTTCTATTTCTTGGAGTCTCGTGGAAATTTGGAGAAATAGGGTTTGCAGATTCTGAGGAAGCATGAGAGAGACACACAAACCAAGCCCTGTCTAAAACTCTCTGCAATAGACTATTCAGAGGAACAGAGTCACAGAGATGCACAGCTTGGAAACAGACCCTCCTATCCAACTCGTCCATACCAACCAGATTGTCTCATCTCATTTCATTCAATTTGATATCACTTGGCTGATATCCCTCTGAAACCTTCCTGTTCACATACTCATCCTGATGCCTTTTAAATGTCACAATTGTACCAGCCCCATCACTTCCTCTGGCAGCTACCTGCATCCTCTTGAATAAGTGCTCAAACATTCATACTGTCGATACAAACTCTAATAAACACCAACCTACGAAAGACTATCATTGTCATTTTCAACCCACCCTTTGCTTCTTCATTATGCTGATTCCAACATAGGTAAAGAAACAGTCTTAGTTTCAATGGTGGGATTGTCACGGGGGCTCAGTGTTGTGTCACCACACCCGGGGTTCGATTCCTGCCTTGGGCGACTGTCTGTGTGGAGTTGGCACATTCTCCCCGTGTCATCCAGTGTGACCCTGTAATAAAACTTATTTTCAAATGTGGCTTGCATGTGATTACAACACTCTCTAATAGTTGCATGGAAGGAGGGGGAGAGCTGTACTCTCCTGCTGCTGTCCTTGCGTATCCCACAGTGATGTTAGTGAGGGAGCTCCAGGATATGACCTGAACCATGTAAAGGGCTCTCTTACTGGAGTGCTCTTTTAAAGTTGGGAAGTTAATATAGACCAGGAGGACCCGAGAGATGCTCTCTTGTCAGAGAGAGAGAGGCCTGGTGGGTCACACACCTCAGGTGAGGGGCGAGGTTGAGAAGCTGGGACCTTCATAATAATTTCAGTCATGATAGAGATTGAGCCAGCAATGTTGGTATCACGAACCAGTTAGCTGTGATAACTGCCCCCACCCCTTTGTAGCAGAGGGATTCAATCCCTTTAATAGAGCAAGCTTGAGAATTCAACACTAAAGTCAATCTGTCCAGACGCGCTGGAGACCTGAAACATCAATATAGAGCTTGCTGAAGGAGCTAAGCATGTCCGGCAGCATCTCTGAAGGGAGAGGGAGAGAGAGTTCATCTTTCAATCCAGTGATTTCTGCGGGAACTTTCCTTCAGAACAGACCGTTTTGAGGAAGGGACCCTCGAAATGCAAGTTATTCCTCTCTCTCTCTTCACCGATGCTGCCTGATCTGCTGAATTTCCTCAGCCATCTGTTTGCTTGGAATTTGATCTGACCTGATTCAAGCGTCACTGAGTCTGTGTTCAATGCCCTGAGGCTGCTTCTGCTGAAAGTTAACAAACAGGTTTAAGGCTTTGTAAGGTATTGTATTCGGAGGGCGGCCTACATGGGAAAACAGATAAAGAACACAGGCACTTCACAAAGATCCTTCTCAATGTAACTTTGTGATGTTAATTCAGAAGGAACAGCTCAGACCTAACATTTCAGTTAATCAGCCAAGGGGAGGATATATGTCATGACAAAAACTTGTTTTAAAGACTGTACCGAACCGAACTTTAGTGACTATGTTTGTACGAAAAGTTTTTTTGTGAATAAATTCTCTGTTTGAAACTGATATAAATATTTTTTCGAGGGGGACCAAGTATCTTGAGCTTATGGAGGCATTGCCCTTGTCCCTAATCTTCCTTAAATAAACGCGAGACAAGTTAGATACTCCCCGGGTATAGACATCAAACTGTCATCAACGGGGAGGAGAAGGTGGGATTGTCACCGGGGCTCAGTGTTGCCTCACCCCACCCGGGTTCGATTCCAGCCTCGGGCCACTGCCTGTGTGGAGTTGGCACATTCTCTCCGTGTCAGTTGCAAGTGTACCTGCTATTTCCTCCATCACCTCATTCGGTTAACTGAGATAAACTCCGTGCCAGTTTCCTCCCACTGCACAAAGACTAGCCAGACGAAATGGAGGGATCCAGGGATAGAGTGGGGGCAAGGGCTGCTCGGCCGAGGGTCAGTGTGAACCTGATAGGCCGGATGGCCTGCTTCCACATTCTATGATCAATCCAGAGACTCAAATAATGTTCTGAGCCCTGGCCTCCAATCTTGCGGGTGGCTGTGGGTCATCACAGGGAGAACAGGTTTGGGGATGAATACGGTCCAAGGGGTAATAGGTTTGCTTTCTGAGGTGTTGAGGGCATGAATGTTCTGTCGAGGTTCTTTGGGGATAAACATACTGAGGAGGTGCTTTCTGAGGTACCGAGGGAGCACTATCTGGTGGTATAGGTGCAGAAGGTGGAATGGTACACATACACTTCCCTAATCATTTCCTCAGGGTCCCCAAGGCACGCTGGTGTGGTCATCTGACTTGGAAGCCACTCCCCATTTTAGAAGATTAGATCAACACTCAGTGCAAAGTAACACAAACACATGCCTTAAACATGGATTGGAGGAAAACTGTTATGAATCTATCATCACTTGTTGCTTGGACACGGTTTAGAAAAGCAGGCACCCAAACAGACCAATGCTTTCGATGCAAGGGGTGCTGCACAGGAAGATCCAAGAATTCATTTGCAGTTGATGTCTAACTCCCTGCAGAGGTCATCATCCGAGATCAGGGTTCTGTCCTGGGAGAAATCATCTCTCCATAAAAACCTCAAACATGCTTCTGTGTGTGTGTGTGTGCAAGGTTATATTGTGTATCCAAGAAGATAAATTCCTGCTGCTGTTTCAGGTTGATTGGTCCTTGATTTAAAAAAAACTGGCGAAGACACAAATGTGACAGCTTTAAAAAGCTGCAAAATTCACTTAACTGGGGTAAAGTGAATGCTGTAAAGCTCCCAAAAGAGGTTGGGATGGAAGGAACAAGCAACATTAGATTGAGAAGAGATAGTGCCATTCAGGTGCAGAGGTATTGTTGGAATGTCTATTCACGATTAACTAAGTCATTTCAGGAGAGGAGAAAACAATTCCAGGTAGATCAAAAACACCTTGGAGATAGTTTCTCAACCAACCTGCTCAGTGATGGTACGATATTCCTCTGGACGAGGTGGGACTTGAACCTGGATCTCCTAGCTCAAAGGTAAAGACGCTACCACTGTCCCTTTCTACCTTCCCCAAGCTGCACAAGAGACCTAACACTTAGCTGCAAACATCAATTAAAAACAGCCAATGTGACAAGGTCTTCAAGAAGGAAGGAGGGAGAAACGAGGAATATACAGGCAAATCAGTCTGACGGTGGGGAAACTGTTGGAATGAATACTTAGGGACAGAATGAATCTGTACTTGGAGCAGGCAGGGGTTAATCAAGAACAGAAGGTGTGGTTTTATTAAAGGAAAGTCATACCTGACCAACCTGATCAGATAGGTGACAGCAATGCATTTGGTGTAGACTACTTGGGATTCCGTGGGGCTTTTGATAAGGTCCTGCATGGGACACTGATGGCAAAGACAAGAGCCCATGGCATCCAAGGAAATTTGGCAAATTGGATCCACAATGGGCTGAGTGGCAGGAAGCAGAGGGTGATGGTTGAGATGTGCTTCTGTAACTGGAAGCTTGTGCCCAGTGGGATCTTGCAGAGGCCAGTATTGGGTCCTCACAGTTTCTAGGTTTATAGAAATAACTTTCACTTGAAAGTTGGAGGATTGATCAGTAAGTTCACGGATGATGTGAAAACTAGTGTGCTGGCAAATAGTGAGGAAGATAGAATTAGACCATAGGAGGACAAACATGGTAAGGGAATACATGATGAACTATCGGACCCTGGGAAGCACTGAAGATCAGAGGGACCTTGTTGTACATGTCCACCAGTCACTTAAACACCGGGACAGGTGGTAAAATCGCCTTTCCTTGTTAAGCACAGAGTTTGAGCTGAGAAGTTCTGTCGGAACTGTCGAAAACATTGGCTCGGGGACAGCTAGCTTATTGTCTGCATTTCTGGAATTCACATTTAAGGAGGGATATGCTCGCAGTCAAGACTTGGAAGGATGTTGTCTGAGCTGGAGAGTTTCAGTTATAAAGAGAGACTGGAAAGATTGGGTCATTTTCCTTAGACCAGAGAGATTGAGAGGGGAGTCGCAGGTCGATAAGATAGTGAAGAAGGCATTTTGTATGCTTTCCCTTATTGGTCAGAGCATTGAGTAAAGGAGTTTGGAAGTCATGTTGTGGCTGTACAGGACATTGGTTAGGCCACCTTTGGAGTATTGTGTGCAATTCTGCTCTGATTCTTGTAGAAAGGATGTTGTGAAATTTGAAAGGGTTCAAAAAAGATTTACAAGCATGTTGCCAGGTTTGGAGGGTTTGAACTACAGGGATGCCGGAATAGGCTGGAGCTGTTTTCCCTGGAGTGTTGGAGGCTGAGGAGTGACCTTCCAGACGTTTATAAAATCATGGAGGCACGGATCGGGTAAATAGACAAGGTCTTTTCCCTGGTGTGGGGGAGTCCAGAACTAGAGGGCATAGGTTTAGGGTGAGATGGGAAAGATTTACAAGGTCCTAAGGGCCAACGTTTTCATGCAACAGGCCATGCGTGTATGCAAGAGGAAGTGCAGGCCAGTACGCGGCTAGTAACATATAAAAGATATCAGGAGCGGTAGAAGAAAACTCCACCACTACCTGATGAAGGAGCAGCGTTCCGAAAGTAAGTGGTTCCAAATAAACCTGTTGGACTATAACCTGGTGTTGTGTGATTTTTAACTTGAATTGGAAGGGATTCGAGGGCCATGTGTTGGTAAATGGGACTAGGTTAATTTCGGATATCTGGTCGGCATGGACGAGTTGGGCTGAAGGATCTGTTTCTGTGTTGTACATCTGTTTGACTCTATGACATCATTGAGATGTATAAAATAACGAGAGGTGGTGATTGGGTAGACAGGAAGGAAATATTCCCCTTGATGGAGGAACCAGTTAAGACAAATGCTGTAAAGACTGGAAGGCAGTGCAGATATTTAAGGTAAGGGGCAGGAGACTTTAGGGGAATGTCAGTAATAAAGTCATACAGCATGGAAACAGACCTTTTGGTTCCCCCCAAGTCAATGCTAACCATAATCCCAAACAAAACTAGTCCCACCGCCTGCTCCTGGCCCATATCCCTCCAATTCTTTCCTGTTTGTCCAAATACCTTTTAAACATTGGAACTATACCCGCATCCATTAATTCCTCTGTAAGTTCATTCACACATGAACCACTCTGTGCAGAAAAAGGTGACCCACATTTCCCTTTTAAATCTTTCTCCTCTCACTTTAAAACTATATCCTCTCGTCCTGAAGTTTAGGGGGGAATAAGCTCCCTAGTCCAAGGGGAAAATTTCCTCACTATCTACCTTATGAACACCTCTCATTATTTTATACATCTCAAACATGTCATCGAGTAATAGAGACGTACAGCACAGAAACAGATCCTTCGGCCCAACTCGTCCATGCTGACCGGATATCCTAACTTACCCTAGTCCCATTTACCAGTACTTGATCCATATCCCTCTAATCCCTTCCTCTTCATATGCAAGCCCTGAAGTCTATCACCCGAGGGAAAATACATCTGACATTCACCTTATATATCTGTAAAGTCGCCCCTCAACCTTCAAGCTCCTTTCCATATAAGTCAAACTCTCCAGTCCTGGCAACATCTTGTAAATATTTTCTGAACAGTTTAACAATATTCCTCCTATAAGAGGGAGACCAGAATTGGACACAGTATTCTAGAAGAGGCCTGTACAACCTCAACATGATGTCCTAACTCCTATACTCATGGTCTGTGTAATGAAGGAAAAAGGCTTTCACCCAGAGGGTGGTGAGAAACTGAATTCACTGCCGGAAGGGGATTGCAGACAGAAGCTCTCAAATCATTGAAGAAGTTTTCAGAAGTGCACTTGCAATGCCAAGACATACAAGATGATGGGTCTTGAAGGAGAACCGTTGCTGGTGTTTTTGAATCTGTAGTCTGTACTGTTTGCCCGAAACGTCAATTTTCCTGCTCCTCGGATGCTGCCTGAGTTGCTGGGCTTTTCCAGCACCGCTCTAATCTAGACTCTGGTTTCCAGCATCTGCAGTCCTTGTTTTTACCTGATATAAGGTGATGGGCTGAGGGCTGAGAAATGAAGTTACCATAGTTTGATGGTGGTTTTTGACTGGCACAGAATCAATGGGCTGAAGGCACTTGTTCTGCACTGTAGACCGCTGCGATTTGATAAAAAAGGATAACGAAGAGACTTTGATTGAGGTGTTGGCACTAACAATTGTCAATGTGGCAGTGCCACAAGATTGAGCTTTATTCTGACACACTGTCAGACCTGGATTTGAACTCTGTTCTCACTCTCTGCAGATGGTTCTGGACCTGCTACATTTCTTCAGCACTCAGCGTTTATTTGTGGTTACAGAGAGGGTCTGAGGCTGCAGAGGTGAAACCTAATGGTTTGTTAGATATGGGAAAGCAAAGCAGACACTTCCTGATTGAAAATGAAAACTCAAATATAGAATTGTGAGGCTGTGAATGTATATTTTGTTCCACAAATCCGGACGACACAAGTTTCAGTACAACAGCAGATACTTTATTATCGGAGTGCAGCGCGAGATTCTCCATGTCCCTGAAAGTAGTCGTGTGTCTACTTGTGGTGACACTTCTCCACGAATCTCTGCTCTACACACAAAGGCAGTACTTTTTATGGGAATAATACAAAAGGTCTCTCAGCCACATGGTTGATTGTCGATACATTGTTTAAGATGGGCAATTATCATCTTACAAGGCCCGGTGAATGTCGATGTCCTGTGATAACGAGTGAATGGATTACAGCGACTGATTATCGGATTCTTCATGATCATGTGTCAATGGAAAGAGATTAAACTGAAGGGTTTTGTGTATTCAAGGGGGAATTCGCATCCCTATGTTAATACGGAGAGGAAGCAAGATAATGGGAGCAGGAGGCAGTTTAACAGGGATGCGGCCAAGGCTATCAGTGTTGGCTGGGGAGGACAGATACCTTTGCCTGAGGCTGCAGAGGAATCCACATGTGTGGCTGCAATGGATTCCTTCTCTAAGATTCAGTTATCCTACAGAAATGTTCTGTCTATTCTGTAATTGATACTGTAGTGAGTCTGTTTCACAGTGGAATATTTAACCCTTGAGTGCTCAGAATGCCTTGAAAGAGAATTAAAAAATGGAACTGATCTCTTTCCGGCTTTATAACGTCCTCACAACAGTCAGTGACAGCAATCTCCCCCTGTAGTATATAGACTAGCCCCTCACACACTGACACCAATCACCCCCTGTCGAATATAAACCATCCAGCAGGCACAAATCTCCCCTTGTCTGATTTCACCCAGCCCCACAGACAGTGACAACATTTTCCTCCAGTCTGATATAAACCAGCCCCACAGTCACTGACAGCAATCTCTGCCGGTCTGATATAAACCAGCCACACAGTCACTGACACCAATCTCCCTCTGTCTGATATAAACCAGCCCCACAGACACTGACACCAATCTCACCCTGTCGGATATAAACCAGCCCCACTGTCACTGACACCAATCTCCCTCTGTCTGATATAAACCAGCCCCACAGTCACTGACACCAATCTCCCGTTGTCTGATATAAACCAGCCACACAGTCACTGACACCAATCTCCCTCTGTCTGATATAAACTAGCCCCACAGACACTGACACCAATCTCACCCTGTCTGATATAAACCAGCCCCACAGACACTGACGCAAATCTCCCCATGTCTGATATAAACCAGCCCCACAGTCACTGACACCAATCTCGCCCTGTCTGATATAAACCAGACCCACAGTAACTGACATCAATCTCGCCCTGTCTGATATAAACCAGACCCACAGTCACTGACACCAATCTCCCCTTGTCTGATATAAACCAGCCCCACAGTCACTGACACCAATCTCACCTTGTCTGATATAAACCAGACCCACAGTCAGTGACACCAATCTCCCCTTGTTTGATATAAACCAGCCCCACAGTCACTGACACCAATCTCCCGTTGTCTGATGAAAACCAGCCCCACAGTCACTGACACCAATCTCCCCCTGTCTGATACAAACCAGACCCACAGTAACTGACATCAATCTCGCCCTGTCTGATATAAACCAGACCCACAGTCACTGACACCAATCTCCCCTTGTCTGATATAAACCAGCCCCACAGTCACTGACACCAATCTCCCCTTGTCTGATATAAACCAGACCCACAGTCACTGACACCAATCTCCCCTTGTTTGATATAAACCAGACCCACAGTCACTGACACCAATCTTCCCCTGTCTGATATAAACCAGCCCCACAGTCACTGACACCAATCTCCCCCTGTATGATATAACCCAGTACAACAGACACTGATGCGAATCTCCCCTTGTCTGATATAAATCATCCCCACAGTCACTGACACCAATCTGCCCCTGTCTGCTATAAACCAGCCCCACAGTCACTGACACAGGAATGCTGCCTAAATTGCTGTGCTCTTCCAGCACCAATGATCCAGAATATGGTTTCCAGCATCTGCAGTCATTGTTTTTACCAATCTCACCCTGTCTGATATATACCAGCCCCACAGTCCCTGACACCAATCTCTCCTGGTCTGATATAAACCAGACCCACAGGCACTGACACCAATCTCCCTCTGTCTGATATAAACCAGCCCCACTGTCACTGACTCCAAACTCCCCCTGCCCGATATAAACCAACCCACAGTCACTGACACCAATCTCCTCCTGTCTGATATAAACCAGCCCCACAGTCACTGACACCAATCTCCCCCTGTCTGATATAAACCAGACCAACAGTCACTGACACCAATCTCCCCCTGTCTGATATAAACCAGCCCCACAGTCACTGACACCAATCTCCCCCTGTCTGATATAAACCAGCCCCACAACCACTGACGCAAATCTCCCCTTGTCTGATATAAACCAGCCCCACAGTCACTGACAGCAATCTCTGCCTGTCTGATATAAACCAGCCACACATTCAATGACACCAATCTCACTCTGTCTGATATAAACCAGCCCCACAGTGACTGACACCAATCTCCACCTGTCTGATATACACCTGCCCTACAGTCACTGACACCAATTTCCCCCTGTCTGATATAAACCAGCTCCACAGTAACTGACACCAATCTCCCTCTGTCTGATATAAACCAAGCCCACAAACACTGACGCAAATCTCCCCATGTCTGATATAGACCAGCCCCACAGTAACTGACACCAATCTCCCTCTGTCTGATATAAACCAAGCCCACAAACACTGACGCAAATCTCCCCATGTCTGATATAAACCAGACCCACAGTCACTGACACCAATCTCCCCCTGTCTGATATACACCAGCCCCACAGTAACTGACATCAATCTCGCCCTGTCTGATATAAACCAGACCCACAGTCACTGACACCAATCTCCCCTTGTCTGATATAAACCAGACCCTCAGTAACTGACACCAATCTTCCCCAGCCTGATACAAACCAGCCCCACAGACACTGACACCAATCTTCCTCTGTCTGACACAAACCCGCCCCACAGTCACTGACGCCAATCTCCCCCTGTCTGATATAAACCAAACCAAAGTGATTGACACCAATCTTCCCCTGTCTGATATAAACCAGCCCCACAGTCACTGACACCAATCTCCCCCTGTATGATATAACCCAGGACAACAGTCACTGACACCAATCTGCCCCTGTCTGCTATAAACCAGCCCCACAGTCCCTGACACCAATCTCTCCTTGTCTGATATAAACCAGACCCACAGGCACTGACACCAATCTCCCTCTGTCTGATATAAACCAGCTCCACTGTAACTGACACCAATCTCCCCCTGTCTGATATAAACCAGCCCCACAGTCACTGACACCAATCTCCCTCTGTCTGATATAAACCAGCCCCACTGTCACTGACTCCAAACTCCCCCTGGTCGATATAAACCAACCCACAGTCACTGACACCAATTTCCCCTGTCTGAGAAAAACCAGCCCCACAGTCACTGACACCAATCTCCCTCTGTCTGATATAAACCAGCCCCACAGTCACTGACACCAATCTCCCTCTGTCTGATATAAACCAGCCCCACGGTCACTGACACCAATCTCCCCCTGTCTGATATAAACCAACCCACAGTCCCTGACACCAATCCCCCCCTGTCTGATATAAACCAGCTCCACAGTCACTGACACCAATCTCGCCCTGTCTGATATAAACCAGACCCACAAACACTGACGCAAATCTCCCCATGTCTGATATAAACCAGCCCCACAGTCACTGACAGCAATTTCTGCCTGTCTGACATAAACCAGCCACACAGTCACTGACACCAAACTCCCTCTGTCTGATATAAACCAGCCCCACAGACACTGACACCAATCTCCCCTTGTCTGATATAAACCAGCCCCACAGACACTGACACCAATCTCCCCCTGTCTGATATAAACCAACCCCACAGTCACTGACACCAATCTCGCCCTGTCTGATATACACCTGCCCTACAGTCACTGACACCAATTTCCCCCTGTCTGATATAAACCAGCTCCATAGTAACTGACACCAATCTCCCATTGTCTGATATAAACCAGCCCCACAGACACTGACGCAAATCTCCCCATGTCTGTTATAAACCAGCCCCACAGGAACTGACACCAATCTCGCCCTGTCTGATATAAACCAGACCCACAGTCACTGACACCAATCTCCCCTTGTCTGATATAAACCAGACCCACAGTCACTGACACCAATCTTCCCTTGTTTGATATAAACCAGCCCAACAGTCACTGACACCAATCTCCCCCTGTCTGATACAAACCAGCCCCACAGGCACTGACACCAATCTCCCCCTCTTTGATAAAAACCAGCCCAACTGTCACTGACTCCAAACTCCCCCTGCCCGATATAAACCAACCCACAGTCACTGACAACAATTTCCCCTGTTTGATATAAACCAGCCCCACAGTCACTGACACTAAACTCCCTCTGTCTGATATAAACCTCCCCTACAGTCACTGACGCAAATCTCCCCATGTCTGATATAAACCAGCCCCACAGTAACTGACACCAATCTCGCCCTGTCTGATATAAACCAGACCCACAGTCACTGACACCAATCTCCCCTTGTCTGATATAAACCAGCCTGACAGTAACGGACATTAATCTCGCCCTGTCTGATATAAACCAGACCCACAGTCACTGACACCAATATCCCCTTGTCTGATATAAACCAGCCCCACAGACACTGACACCAATCTCCCCCTGTCTGATATAAACCAACCCCACAGTCACTGACACCAATCTCCTCCTGTCTGATATACACCATCCCAACAGTCCCTGACACCAATCTCCCCCTGTCTGATATAAACCTGCCCTACAGTCACTGACACCAATTTCCCCCTGTCTGATATAAACCAGCTCCACAGTAACTGACACTAATCTCCCCCTGTCTGATATAAACCAGCCCCACAGACACTGATGCAAATCTCCCCATGTCTGATATAAACGAGCCCCACAGTAACTGACACCAATCTCGCCCTGTCTGATATAAACCAGACCCACAGTCACTGACACCAATCTCCCCTTGTCTGATATAAACCAGCCCCACAGTAACTGACATCAATCTCGCCCTGTCTGATATAAACCAGACCCACAGTCACTGACACCAATCTCCCCTTGTCTTTTATCAACCAGACCCACAGTCACTGACACCAATCTTCCCTTGTTTGATATAAACCAGCCCCACAGTCACTGACACCAATCTCCCACTGTCTGATACAAACCAGACCCACAGTCACTGACATCAATCTCCCTCTGTCTGATACAAACCCGCCCCACAGACACTGACGCCAATCTCCCCCTGTCTGATATAAACCAAACCAAAGTGATTGACACCAATCTTCCCCTGTCTGATATAAACCAGCCCCACAGTCACTGTCACCAATCTCCCCCTGTATGATATAACCCAGTACAACAGACACTGACGCGAATCTCCCCTTGTCTGATATAAACCAGCCCCACAGTCACTGACACAGGAATGCTGCCTAAATTGCTGTGCTCTTCCATCACCACTGATCCAGAATCAGGTTTTCAGCATCTGCAGTCATTGTTTTTACCAATCTCCCCCTGTCTGGTATATACCAGCCCCACAGTCCCTGACACCAATCACTCCTTGTCTGATATAAACCAGACCCACAGACACTGACACCAATCTCCCCCTGTTTGATAAAAACCAGCCCAACTGTCACTGACTCCAAACTCCCCCTGCCCGATATAAACCAACCCACAGTCACTGACACCAATTTCCCCTGTCTGATATAAACCAGCCCCACAGTCACTGACACCAATCTCCCTCTGTCTGATATAAACCAGGACCACTGTCACTGACTCCAAACTCCCCCTGCCCGATATAAACCAACCCACAGTCACTGACACCAGTTTCCCATGTCTGATATAAACCAGCCCCACAGTCACTGACACCAATCTCCCTCTGTCTGATATAAACCAGCCCCACAGTCACTGACACCAATCTCCCCCTGTCTGATATAAACCAGACCAACAGTCACTGACACCAATCTCCCCCTGTCTGATATAAACCAGCCCCACAGTCACTGACACCAATCTCCCCCTGTCTGATATAAACCAACCCACAGTCCCTGACACCAATCTCCCCCTGTCTGATATAAACCAGCCCCACTGTCACTGACACCAATCTCCCCCTGTCTGATATAAACCAGTCCCACAGTCACTGACACCAATCTCCCCCTGTCTGATATAAGCCAGCCCCACATTCTCTGACACCAATCTCCGACAGCTACCTGGACTACACCTCCTCCCACCCTGCCCCCTATAAGAACGCCTTCCCATTCTCCCAATTCCTTCGACTCCGCCGCATCTGCTCCTAAAGGACCAGTTCCAAAAACGTACAACCCAGATGGCCTCCTTCTTTAAGGACCGCAATCCCCCCCCCCCCCCCCCCGATGTGGTCGACGATGCCCTCCACCGCATCTCTTCCACTTCCCGCTCCTCCGCCCATGAGCCCCGCCACTCCAAGCGCCACCAGGACAGAACCCCATTGGTCCTCACCTACCACACCACCAACCTCCATGTACAGCGTATCATCCGCCGTCATTTCCGCCACCTCCAAACGGACCCCACCACCAAGGATATATTTCTCTCCCCTCCCCTATCAGCATTCTGTAAAGACCACTCCCTCTGTGACTCCCTCGTCCACACCCCCCACCAACCCAACCTCCACTCCCGGCACCTTCCCCTGCAACCGCAGGAGGTGCAAGACTTGTGCCCACACCTTCCCCCTCACCTCCCTCCAAGGCCCCAAAGGAAACTTCCATATCCGCCACAGATTCACCTGCACCTCCACACATCATCTATCGCATCCTCTGCACCCGATGTGGCCTCCTCTATATTGGGGAGACAGGCCAGCTACTTGCGGAGTGTTTCAGAGAACACCTCTGGGACATCCGGATCAAACAACCCAACCACCCTGTGGCTCAACACTTCAACTCCCTCTCCCACTCCACCAAGGATATGCAGGTCTTTGGACTCCTCCATCGCCAGACCACAAAAAAACGACGGCTGGAGGAAGAACGCCTCATCTTCCGCCTAGGAACCCTCCAACCACAAGAGATGAACTCGGATTTCACCAGTTTCCTCATTCCCCCTCCCCCCACCTTGTCTCCGTTAAATCCATCGAATTCAGCACTGCCTCCCTAACCAGCTATCTTCTTCCTGACCGCTCCGCCCCCACCCCAGTCTGACCTATCACCCTCACATTGAGATCTTTCCACCTATCACATTTCCGAAGCCCCTCCCCCAAGTCGCTCGTACCTACCTACCGTTTATCTTAGCCTGCTGGACAAAATTTCCTCATTCCTGAAGAAGGGCTTATGCCCAAAACGTCGATTCTCCTGTTCCTTGGATGCTGCCTGACCTGCTGCGCTTTTCCAACAACACATTTTCAGCACCAATCTCCCATTGTCTGATATACAACAGACCCACAGACACTGACACCAATCTCCCCATGTTTGATATAAACCAGACCTACAGGCACTGACACCAATCTCGCCCTGTCAGATATAATCCAGACTCACAGTCACTGACACCAATCTCCCCCTGTCTGATATAAACCAGACCCACAGTCACTGACACAAATCTCCCCCTGTCTGATATAAACCAGACCCACAGTCACTGACACCAATCGCATCCTGTCTGATATAAACCAGCCCCACGGACACTGAACCCAATGTCCCCCTGTCTGATGTAAACAAGCCCCACAGACACTGTCACCAATCTCTGCCTGTCTGATATAAACCAACCCACAGTCACTGACACCAATCTTCCCTTATCTGAGAAAAACCAGCCACACAGACACAGACACCAATCTCTGCCTGTCTGATATAACCCAGCTCCACAGACACAGACACCAATCTCCCGCTGTCTGATATAAACCAGCCCCACAGTCACTGACACCAATCTCCCGCTGTCTGATATAAACCAGCTCCACAGTCACTGACACCAATCTCTGCCTGTCTGATATAAACCAGCCCCACAGTCACTGGCATCAATTTCCCCCTGTCTGATATAAACCAGCCCCATAGTCACTGACATCAATCTCCCCCTCTCTGATATAAACCAGCCCCACTGTCGCTGACACCAATCCCCCCTGTCTGATATAACCCAGCTCCACAGTCACTGACACCAATCTCCCACTGTCTGATATGATCCAGCCCCACAGACACTGACACCAATCTCCCCCTGTCTGATATAAACCAGCCCCACAGTGACTGACACCAATCTCCCCCTGTCTGATATAAACCAGCCCCACAATCACTGACACCAATCTCCCCCTGTCTGATATAAACCAGCCCCACAGTCACTGACACAAATCTCCCCCTTTCTGATATAAACCAGCCCCACAGTCACTGACACCAATCTCCCCCTGTCTGATATAAACCAGCCCCACAGTCACAGACGCCAATCTCCCCATGTCTGATATAATCCAACCCCACTGTCACTGATACCAATCTCCCCCTGTATGATATAAACCAGCCCCACAGACATTGACGCCAATCTTCCCCTGTCTGATATAAACCAGCCCCACAATCACTGACACCAATCTCCCCCTGTCTGTTATAAACCAGCCCCACAGTCACTGACACAAATCTCCCCCTTTCTGATATAAACCAGCCCCACAGTCACTTACACCAATCTCCCCCTGTCTGATATAAACCAGCCCCACAGTCACAGACGCCAATCTCCCCCTGTCTGATATAATCCAACCCCACTGTCACTGATACCAATCTCCCCCTGTATGATATAAACCAGCCCCACAGACATTGACGCCAATCTTCCCCTGTCTGATATAAACCAGCCCCACAGACACTGACGCCAATCTTCCCCTGTCTGATATAAACCAGCCCCACAGACACTGACACCAATCTCCCCCTGTTTGATACAAACCAGCCCCAATGTCACTGACTCAAATCTCCCCCTGTCCGATATAAAGCAGCCCACATTCACTTACACCAATTTCACCCTTTCTGATATAATCCAGTCAAAAGACACAGAACACAGTCTCCCCCTGTCTGATATAAACCAGCCCCACAGTCACTGACGCCAATCTCCTTGTGTCTGATATAAACCAGCCCCACAGTCACTGACACAAATCTCCTCCTGTCTGATATAAACCAGCCCCACAGTCACTGACGCCAATCTCCTCTTGTCTGATATAAACCAGCCCCACAGTCACTGACACCAATCTCCCGCTGTCTGATATAAACCAGCCCCACAATCACTGACACTAATCTCCCCCTGTCTGATATAAACCAGCCCCACAGTCACTGACGCCAATCTCCTTGTGTCTGATATAAACCAGACCCACAGTCACTGACACAAATCTCCTCCTGTCTGATATAAACCAGCCCCACAGTCACTGACGCCAATCTCCTCTTGTCTGATATAAACCAGCCCCACAGTCACTGACACCAATCTCCCGCTGTCTGATATAAGCCAGCCCCACAATCACTTACACCAATATCCCCTGTCTGATATAAACCAGACCCACAGTCACTGACATCAATCTCCCCCTGTCTGAAAGAAACCAGCCCCATAGTCACTGACATCAATCTCCCCCTCTCTGATATAAACCAGCCCCACTGTCGCTGACACCAATCCCCCCTGTCTGATATAACCCAGCTCCACAGTCACTGACACCAATCTCCCACTGTCTGATATGATCCAGCCCCACAGACACTGACACCAATCTCCCCCTGTCTGATATAAACCAGCCCCACAGTGACTGACACCAATCTCCCCCTGTCTGATATAAACCAGCCCCACAATCACTGACACCAATCTCCCCCTGTCTGATATAAACCAGCCCCACAGTCACTGATACAAATCTCCCCCTTTCTGATATAAACCAGCCCCACAGTCACTGACACCAATCTCCCCCTGTCTGATATAAACCAGCCCCACAGTCACAGACGCCAATCTCCCCCTGTCTGATATAATCCAACCCCACTGTCACTGATACCAATCTCCCCCTGTATGATATAAACCAGCCCCACAGACATTGACGCCAATCTTCCCCTGTCTGATATAAACCAGTCCCACAGTCACTGAGACCAATCTCCCCCTGTATGATATAAACCAGCTCCACAGACATTGACGCCAACCTCCTCCTGTCTGATATAAACCTGCCCCACAGTCACTGACACCAATCTGCCCCTGTCTGATATAAACCAGCCCCTCAGTCACTGACACAGGAATGCTGCCAGGATTGCTGTGCTCTTCCAGCACAACTGATCCATAATCTGGTTTCCGTCATCAGCAGTCATTGTTTTTACCAATTTCACGCTGTCTGATATATACCAGCCCCACAGTCCCTGACACCAATCTCCCATTGTCTGATATAAACCAGCCCCACAGACACTGACACCAATTTCCCCCTGTCTGATATAAACCAGCTCCACAGACACTGACACCAATTTCCCCCTGTCTGATATAAACCAGCCCCACAGTCACTGACACCAATCTCCCCTGTCTGATATGAACCAACCCCACAGTCACTGACACCAATCTCCCCCTGTCAGATATAAACCAGCCCCACAGTCACTGACACAAATGTCCCCCTATGATATAAACCAGCTCCACAGTCCCTGACACCAATCTCCCCTTGTCTGATATAAACCAGCCCCACAGACACTGACACCAATCTCCCCCTGTTTGATACAAACCAGCCCCAATGTCACTGACTCAAATCTCCCCCTGTCCGATATAAAGCAGCCCACATTCACTTACACCAATTTCACCCTTTCTGATATAATCCAGTCAAAAGACACAGACCACAGTCTCCCCCTGTCTGATATAAACCAGCCCCACAGTCACTGACGCCAATCTCCTTGTGTCTGATATAAACCAGCCCCACAGTCACTGACACAAATCTCCTCCTGTCTGATATAAACCAGCCCCACAGTCACTGACGCCAATCTCCTCTTGTCTGATATAAACCAGCCCCACAGTCACTGACACCAATCTCCCGCTGTCTGATATAAACCAGAACCACAGTCACTGACAACAACCTCCCCCTGTCTGATATAAACCAACCCCGCAGTCACTGACACCAATATCCCCCTGACTGATATAAACCAACCTCACATTCACTGACACCAATCTACCCTGTCTGATATAAACCAGCCCCACAGACACTGACACCAATCTCCCCTGTCTGATTTAAACCAGCTCCACCATCACTGACACCAATCTCTGCCTGTCTGATATAAACCAGCCCCACAGTTGCTGACACCAAACTCTGCCTGTCAGATATAAACCAGCCCCACTGTAGCTGACACCAATCTCCCCCTGTCTGATATAAAACAGCTCCACAGTCACTGACACCAATCTCTGCCTGTCTGTTATAAACCAGCCCCACAGTCACTGGCATCAATCTCCCCCTGTCTGATATAAACCAGCCCCACAGTCACTGACATCAATCTCCCCCTCTCTGATATAAACCAGCCCCACTGTCGCTGACAACAATCTCTCCCCGTCTGATATAAACCAGCCCCACAGTCACTGACACCAATCTCCCCCTGTCTGATATAACCCAGCCCTACAGTCACTGTCATTAATCTTCCCCTGTCTGATATCAACAAGCCCCACAATCACTGACACCAATCTCCCCCCTGTCTGAAATAAACCAGACCCACAGTCACTGACACCAATCGCCCCCCTGTCTGATATAAACCAGCCCCACAGTCATTGACATCAATCTCCCCTTGTCTGATATAAACCAGCCCCACAGTCATTGACATCAATCTCCCCTTGTCTGATATAAACCAGCCCCACAGTCACTGACACCAATTTCCCCCTGTCTGATATATACTAACCACAGTAACTGACAACAATCTCCCCCTGTCAGATGTAAACCGGATCCACAGTCACTGACGCCAATCTCCCCCTGTTTGATGCAAACCAGCCCCACAGTGACTGACACCAATCTCCCCCTGTCTGCGATAAACCAATCCCACAGTCCCAGACACCAATCTCCCCCTATCTGATATAATCCAGACCTACAGTCACTGACACCAATCTGCTCCTGTCTGATATAAACGAGCCCCACAGTCTCTGACAACAATCTCCACCTGTCTGATATAAACCAACCCCACGGTCACTGACACCAATCTCTCCCTGTCTGATATAAACCAGCCCCACAGTCACTGACACCAATCTCCCCCTGTCTGATATCAACCAGCGCCACAGACACTGACAACAATCTCCACCTGTCTGATATAAACAAGCACCACAGTCACTGACATCAATCTACCCCTGTCAGATATAAACCAGCCCCACAGACACTGGCAACAATTTCCGCTTGTCTGATATAAACCAGACCCACAGACACTGACACCAATCTCCTCGTCTGATATAAAGCAGACCCACAGTCACTGACACCAATCTTCCCCAACTGAGATAAACCAGATCCACAGTCACTGACAACAATCTCCCCTTGTCTGATATAAACCAGCCCCACAGCCACTGACGCCAATCTCTGCCTGTCTGATAAAACCCAGCTCCACAGCACTGACACCAATCTCCACTTGTCTGATATAAACCAGCCCCCCGGCACTGACACCAATCTCTGCCTGTCTGATATAAACCAACCCACAGTCATTGACACCAATCTTCACTTGTCTGATATAAACCAGCAACACAGACACTGACACCAATGCCTGCCGGTCTGATATAACACAGATCCACAGACACTGACACCAATCTCCCCATGTCTGATATAAATCAGCCCCACAGTCACTGCTATCAATCTCCCCCTGTCTGATATGAACCAGCCCCACAGACAGTGACACAAATCTCCCCCTGTCTGAAATAAACCTGCCCTACAGTCATTGACACAAATTTTCCCCTGTCTGATATAAACCAGCCCCACAGTCACTGACACCAATCTACCCCTGTCTGATATAAACCAGCCCCACAGTCATTGACACCAATCTCCCGCTGTCTGATATAAACCAGAACCACAGTCACTGACACCAACCTCCCCCTCTCTGGTATATACCAGCCCCACAGTCACTGACACCAATCTCCCCTGTCTGATATAAACCAGCCCCACAGTCACTGACACCAATATCCCCCTGTCTGATATAAACCAACCCCACAGTCACTGACACCAATATCCCCCTGTCTGATATAAACCAACCCCACATTCACTGACACCAATCTCCCCTGTCTGATATAAACCAGCCCCTCACACACAGACACCAATCTTCCCCTGTCTGATAGACTCCAGACCCACAGTCACTGTCACCAATCTCCGCTTGCCTGATATAAACCAGACCCACAGTCACGGACACCAATCCCCTCCATTCTGATATAAACCAGCCCCATAGACACGGACACCAATGTCCCCTGTCAGATTGAAACCAGGCCCATAGACACGGACACCATTCTCCCCTTGTGTGATATAAACCAGCCCCACGGTCACTGCCACCAATCTCTGCCTGTCTGATATAACCTCGCCCCACAGTCCCTGACACCAGTCTCCTGCTATCTGATATAATCCAGCCCCACAGTCACTGACACCAATCTTTCCTGTCTGATATAAATCATCCCACAGTCACTGACACCAATCTCCCCCTGTCTGATATCAACCAGCCCCACAGACACGGACACCAATCTCCCTCTGTTTGATATAATCCAGCCCCACAGACACTGACAACAATCTCCCTCGGTCTGATATAAACCAGCCCCACAGTCACTGAGACCAATCTCCCCTTGTCTGATATAAACCAGCCCCACAGAGACTGACATCATTCTCTGCCTGTCTGATATAAACCAGCACCACAGTCACGGACACCAATCTCCTCCTGTCTAATATACACCAGCCCCACAGTCACTGATACCAATCTCCCCCTGTCTGATATAAACCAGACCCATCGTCACTGACACCAATCTCCCCTGTCTGATATAACCCAGCCCCACAGACACTGACAACAATCTCACCCTGTCTGATACAAACCAGCCTCCCAGTCACGGACACCAATCTCCCCCTGTCCTACAGAACCCAGTCCCACAGTCCCTGACACCAATCTCCCGCTGTCTGATTTAAACCAGCCCCACAGACACTGACAACTATCTCCCCCTGTCTGATTTAAACTCGTCCCACAGTCACTGACACCAATCTCCCCCTGTCTGATATATACCAGCCCAACAGACACTGACAAGAATCTCCCCTTGTCTGATATAAACCAGCCCCACAGAGACTGACACCAATCTCTCACTGTCTGATATAAACCGGCAACACAGTCACTGACACCAATCTCCCTTATCTGATATAAACTAGCCCCACACACACAGAGACTAATCTCCCCTGCCTGGTATAAACCAGCTCCAAAGACACTGACACCCGTCTCCCCCTGTCGATATAAACCAGACCCACAGAGACTGACACCAATCTCCCTCTGTCTGATACAAACCAGCCCCACAGTCACTGACACCAATCTCCCCTTGTCTGATATTAACCAGCCCCACAGTCACTGACACCAATCTCTGCCTGTCTGATATAACCCAGTTCCACAGACCCTGACACCAATATCCCGCTGTCTGAGATAAACCAGACCCACAGTCAATGACACCAATCTCCCTCTGTCTGATATTAACCAGTCCCACAGTCACTGACACCCGTCACCCCCTGTCGATATAAACCAGACCCACAGACACTGACATCAATCTCCCTCTGTCTGATACAAACCAGCCCCACAGTCACTGACACCAATCTCCCCTTGTCTGATATTAACCAGCACCATAGTCACAGACACCAATCTCTGCCTGTCTGATATAACCCAGTTCCACAGACACTGACACCAATCTCCCCTGTCTGAGATAAACCAGACCCACAGTCAATGACACCAATCTCCCTCTGTCTGATATAAACCAGCCACACACACACACAGACACCAATATTCACCGGTCCGATATAAACCAGCCCCACAGACACTGACACCAATCTCACCTTGTCTGATATAAACCAGGCCCACGGGCACTGACACCAATCTCTGCCTGTCTGATATAAAAAGACCCACAGTCACTGACAACAATCTCCCCTTGTCTGATATAAACCAGCCCCACAGTCACTGACGCCAATCTCCCCTTGTCTGATATAAACCAGCCCCCCGGCACTGACACCAATCTCTGCCTGTCTGATCTAAACCAACCCACAGTCACTGACAACAATCTCCCCTTATCTGATATTAACCAGCAACACAGACACTGACACGAATGCCTGCCCGTCTGATATAACACAGCTCCACAGACACTGACACCAATCTCCCCCTGTCTGATATAAATCAGCCCCACAGTCACTGATATCAATCTCCCCCTGTCTGATATGAACCAGCCCCACAGAGGGTGACACCAATCTCCCCCTGTCTGAAATAAACCTGCCCTACAGTCATTGACACCAATCTCCCCCTGTCTGATATAAATCAGCCCCACAGTCACTGATATCAATCTCCCCCTGTCTGATATGAACCAGCCCCACAGAGGGTGACACCAATCTCCCCCTGTCTGAAATAAACCTGCCCTACAGTCATTGACACAAATTTCCCCCTGTCTGATATAAACCAGCCCCACAGTCACTGACACCAATCTACCCCTGTCTGATATAAACCAGCCCCACAGTCAGTGACACCAAACTCCCCCTGTCTGATATAAACCAGCCCCACAGTCACTGACACCAATCTCTGCCTGTCTGATATAACCCAGTTCCACAGACACTGACACCAATATCCTCCTGTCTGAGATAAACCAGACCCACAGTCAATGACACCAATCTCCCTCTGTCTGATATTAACCAGCCCCACAGTCACTGACACCAATCTCCCCCTGTCTGAGATAAACCAGACCCACACTCAATGACACCAATCTTCATCTGTCTGATATAAACCAGCCACACACACTCAGACACCAATATTCACCGGTCCGATATAAACCAGCCCCACAGACTCTGACACCAATCTCACCTTGTCTGATATAAACCAGCCCCACAGACACTGACACCAATCCCTGCCTGTCTGATATAAACCGACCCACAGTCACTGACACCAATCTCCTCCTGTCTGATATAAACCAGCCCCACACACACAGACAGCAATATTCACCTGTCCGATATAAACCAGCCCCACAGACACTGACACCAATCTCCCTCTGTCTGATACAAACCAGCCCCACAGTCACTGACACCAATCTCCCCTTGTCTGATATTAACCAGCCCCACAGTCACAGACAGCAATCTCTGCCTGTCTGATATAACCCAGTTCCACAGACACTGACACCAATATCCCCCTGTCTGAGATACACCAGACCCACAGTGAATGACACCAATCTCCCTCTGTCTGATATTAACCAGCCCCACAGTCACTGACACCAATCTCACCTTGTCTGATATAAACCAGACCCTCAGTCACTGACACCAATCTCCCTCTGTCTGATATAAACCAGCCACACACACACAGACACCAATATTCACCGGTCCGATATAAACCAGCCCCACAGACACTGAGACCAATCTCACCCTGTCTGATATAAACCAGACCCACAGTCACTGACACCATTCTCCCTCTGTCTGATATAAACCAGTCCCACAGTCACTGAAACTAATCTCCCCCTGTCTGATATAACACAGCTCCACAGTCACCCACACCAATCTGCCTCTGTCTGATATAAACCAGCCCCACAGTCACTGACAACAATCTCACCTTGTCTGATATAAACCAGCCCCACAGACACGGAAACCAATCCCTGCCTGTCTGATATAAACCGACCCACAGTCACGGACACCAATCTCCTCCTGCCTGATATAAACCAGCCCCACACACACAGACAGCAATATTCACCGGTCCGATATAAACCAGCCCCACAGACACTGAGACCAATCTCTCCCTGTCTGATATAAACCAGACCCACAGTCACTGACACCACTCTCCCTCTGTCTGATATAAACCAGTCCCACAGTCACTGAAACCAATATCCCCCTGTCTGATATCAACTGACCCACAGTCACCCACACCAATCTCCCTCTGTCTGATATAAACCAGCCCCACGGACACAGACACCAATCTCTGCCTATCTGATATAAACCAACCCAGTCACTGACACCAATCTCACCTTGTCTGATATAAACCAGCCCCACAGTCACTGACTTCAATCTCCCCCTGTCTGATGTGAACCAGTCCCACAGACACTGACACCAATCTCTGCCTGAATGATATAAACCAACCCAGTCACTGACACCAATCTCTGCCTGTCTGCTATAACCTTCTCAACAGACACTGACACCAATCTCCCCTTGTCTGATATAAACCTGCCCCACAGACACTGACACTAATCTCCCTCTGTCTGATATAAACCAGTCCCACAGTCACTGAAACCAATCTCCTCCTGTCTGATATAAACCAGCCCCACGGACACTGACAACAATCTCCTCCTGTCTGATATAAACCAGCAACACAGACACTGACACCAATATCTGCCTGTCTGATATAACCCAGCCCCACAGTCACTGACCCCGATCTCTGCCTGTCTGATATAAACCAATCCACAGTCACCGTCATCAATCTCCCTTTGTCTGATATAAACCAGCCCCACACACACAGAGACCAATCTCCCCCTGTCTGATATAAAACAGCCCCAAAGTCACTGACACCAATCTCCCCCTGTCTTATATCAACCAGCCCCACAGACACTGACACCAATCCCTGCCTGTCTGATATAAACCGACCCACAGTCACTGACACCAATCTCCCCTGTCTGATGTAAACCAGCCCCACAGACACTGACACCAATTTACCCATCTGTCTGATATAAACCAGACCCACAGTCACTGACACCATTCCCCTCCTGTCTGACATATACCAGCCCCACGGACACTGACACCAATCTCCCACTGTCTGATATAATCCAGCCCCACAGGCACTGACACCAATTTCTCACTGTCTGATATAAACCAGCCCCACAAGCACTGACACCTCTCTCCCACTGGCTGATATAAACCAGCCCCACAGGCACTGACGCCAATCTTCCACTGTCTGATGTAAACCAGCCCCACAGACACTGACACCAATTTACCCATCTGTCTGATATAAACCAGCCCCACAGTCACTGACGCCAATCTCCTCCTGTCTGATATAAACCAGCCCCACAGACACTGACACCAATCTCCCACTGTCTGATATAACCCAGCCCCACAGTCACTGACACCGTTCCCCTCCTGTCTGACATAAACCAGCCCCACAGTCACTGACACTATTCCCCTCCTGTCTGACATAAACCAGCCCCACAGTCACTGACACCAATTTCCCCATCTGTTTGATATAAACCAGACCCACAGTCACTGACACGATTCCTCTCCTGTCTGACATAAACCAGCCCCACAGACACTGACACCAATCTCCCATGTCTGATTTAAACCAGCCCCACAGACACTTACCCCAATTTACCCATCTGTCTGCTATAAACCAGACCCACAGTCACTGACACCATTCCCCTCCTGTTTGACATAAACCAGCCCAACAATCACTGACACCAATTTCCCCTGTCTGATGTAAACCAGCCCCACAGTCACTGACACCAATTTACCCATCTGTTTGATATAAACCAGACCCACAGTCACTGACACCATTCCCCTCCTGTCTGACATAAACCAACCCCACAGTCACTGACACCAATCTCCCCTGTCTGATTTAAACCAGCCCCACAGACACTGACACCAATCTCCCATGTCTGACTTAAACCAGCCTCACAGTCACTGACACCAATTTACCCATCTGTCTGATATGAACCAGACTCACAGTCACTGACACTATTCCCCTCCTGTCTGACATAAACCAGCCCCACAGTCACTGACACCAATTTACCCATCTGTCTGATATGAACCAGACTCACAGTCACTGACACTATTCCCCTCCTGTCTGACATAAACCAGCCCCACAGTCACTGACACCAATCTCCCCTGTCTGATTTAAACCAGCCCCACAGACACTGACCCCAATCTCCCATGTCTGACTTAAACCAGCCTCACAGACACTGACACCAATTTACCCATCTGTTTGATATAAACCAGACCCACAGTCACTGACACCATTCCCCTCCTGTCTGACATAAACCAGCCCCACAGTCACTGACACCAATCTCCCCCTGTCTGATATAAACCAGCCCACAGTCACTGACACCAATCTCCCCTGTCTGATTTAAACCAGCCCCACAGACACTGACCCCAATCTCCCATGTCTGACTTAAACCAGCCTCACAGACACTGACACCAATTTACCCATCTGTTTGATATAAACCAGACCCACAGTCACTGACACGATTCCCCTCCTGTCTGACATAAACCAGCCCCACAGACATTGACACCAATCTCCCCCTGTCTGATTTAAACCAGCCCCACAGACACTTACACCAATCTCCCCCTGTCTGATATAAATCAGCCCCACAGTCACTGAAACCAATCTCCCCTGTCTGATATAAACCAGCCCCACAGTCACTGACATCAATCTCCGGCCCTCTGACATAAACCAGCCCCACAATCACTGACACCAATCTCCCCTGTCTGATGTAAACCAGCCCCACAGTCACTGACACCAATTTCCCCATCTGTTTGATATAAACCAAGACCCACAGTCACTGACACGATTCCCCTCCTGTCTGACATAAACCAGCCCCACAGTCACTGACACCAATCTCCCCTGTCTGATGTAAACCAGCCCCACAGACACTGACACCAATCTCCCCCAGTCTGATATAAACCAGTCTCACAGTCACTGACACCAATCGCCCCCTGTCTGACATAAACCAGCCCCACAGTCACTGACACCAATCTCCCCTGTCTGATGTAAACCAGCCCCACAGACACTGACACCAATCTCCCCCAGTCTGATATAAACCAGTCTCACAGTCACTGACACCAATCGCCCCCTGTCTGACATAAACAAGCCCCACAGTCACTGACACCAATCTCCTCCTGTCTGATATAAACCAGCCCCACAGTCACTGACACCAATCTCCCCCTGTCTGATATAAACCAGCCCCACAGTCACTGAAACCAATCTCCCCTGTCTGATATAAACCAGACCCACAGTCACTGACATCAATCTCCGGCTCTCTGATGTAAACCAGCCCCACAGTCACTGAAACCAATCTCCCCTGTCTGATATAAACCAGCCCCACAGTCACTGACATCAATCTCCCGCTGTCTGATGTAAACCAGCCCCACAGTCACTGACATCAATCTCCCGCTCTCTGATGTAAACCAGCCCCACAGTCACTGACACCAATCTCCCCTGTCTGATATAAACCAGCCGCACAGTCACTGAAACCAAACTCCCCTGTCTGATATAAACCAGCCCCACAGTCACTGACATCAATCTCCGGCTCTCTGATGTAAACCAGCCCCACAGTCACTGAAACCAATCTCCCCTGTCTGATATAAACCAGCCACACAGTCACTGACAGCAATCTCCCGCTGTCTGATGTAAACCAGCCCCACAGTCACTGACATCAATCTCCCGCTGTCTGATATAAACCAACCCCACAGGCACTGACACCAATCTCCCCCTGTATGATATAAACCAGCCCCACAGTCACTGACACCAATCTACCCCTGTCTAATACAAACCAGACCAACAGTCATTGACACCAATATCCTCCTGTCTGACATAAACCAGCCCCACAGTCACTGACACCAATCTCCCCAGTCTGATTTAAACCAGCCCCACAGTCACTGACACCAATCTCCCCAGACTGATTTAAACCAGCCCCACAGTCACTGACACCAATATCCCCTGTCTGATATAAACCAGACCCACAGTCACTGACATCAATCTCCCCCTGTCTGATATAAACCAGTCCCACAGTCACTGACACCAATCGCCCCCTGTCTGACATTAACAAGCCCCAAAGTCACTGATACCAATCTCCTCCTGTCTGATGTAAACCAGCCCCACAGTCACTGACACCAATCTCCCCCTGTCTGAAATAAGCCAGCCCCACAGTCACTGAAACCAATCTCCCCTGTCTGATATAAACCAGCCCCACAGTCACTGACATCAATCTCCCGCTGTCTGATGTAAACCAGCCCCACAGTCACTGAAACCAATCTCCCCTGTCTGATATAAACCAGCCCCACAGTCACTGACACCAATCTCCTCCTGTCTGATGTAAACCAGCCCCACAGTCACTGACACCAATCTCCCCCTGTCTGATGTAAACCAGCCCCACAGTCACTGAAACCAATCTCCCCTGTCTGATATAAACCAGACCCACAGTCACTGACATCAATCTCCGGCTCTCTGATGTAAACCAGCCCCACAGTCACTGAAACCAATCTCCCCTGTCTGATATAAACCAGCCCCACAGTCACTGACATCGATCTCCCGCTGTCTGATGTAAACCAGCCCCACAGTCACTGACATCAATCTCCCGCTCTCTGATGTAAACCAGCCCCACAGTCACTGACACCAATCTCCCCTGTCTGATATAAACCAGCCGCACAGTCACTGAAACCAAACTCCCCTGTCTGATATAAACCAGCCCCACAGTCACTGACATCAATCTCCGGCTCTCTGATGTAAACCAGCCCCACAGTCACTGAAACCAATCTCCCCTGTCTGATATAAACCAGCCACACAGTCACTGACAGCAATCTCCCGCTGTCTGATGTAAACCAGCCCCACAGTCACTGACATCAATCTCCCGCTGTCTGATATAAACCAACCCCACAGGCACTGACACCAATCTCCCCCTGTATGATATAAACCAGCCCCACAGTCACTGACACCAATCTACCCCTGTCTAATACAAACCAGACCAACAGTCATTGACACCAATATCCTCCTGTCTGACATAAACCAGCCCCACAGTCACTGACACCAATCTCCCCAGTCTGATTTAAACCAGCCCCACAGTCACTGACACCAATCTCCCCAGACTGATTTAAACCAGCCCCACAGTCACTGACACCAATATCCCCTGTCTGATATAAACCAGACCCACAGTCACTGACATCAATCTCCCCCTGTCTGATATAAACCAGTCCCACAGTCACTGACACCAATCGCCCCCTGTCTGACATTAACAAGCCCCAAAGTCACTGATACCAATCTCCTCCTGTCTGATGTAAACCAGCCCCACAGTCACTGACACCAATCTCCCCCTGTCTGAAATAAGCCAGCCCCACAGTCACTGAAACCAATCTCCCCTGTCTGATATAAACCAGCCCCACAGTCACTGACATCAATCTCCCGCTGTCTGATGTAAACCAGCCCCACAGTCACTGAAACCAATCTCCCCTGTCTGATATAAACCAGCCCCACAGTCACTGACATCAATCTCCCGCTGTCTGATGTAAACCAGCCCCACAGTCACTGACATCAATCTCCCCCTCTCTGATGTAAACCAGCCCCACAGTCACTGACACCAATCTCCCCTGTCTGATATAAACCAGCCCCACAGTCACTGACATCAATCTCCCGCTGTCTGATGTAAACCAGCCCCACAGTCACTGAAAACAATCTCCCCTGTCTGATATAAACCATCCCCACAGTCACTGACATCGATCTCCCGCTGTCTGATGTAAACCAGCCCCACAGTCACTGACATCAATCTCCCGCTCTCTGATGTAAACCAGCCCCACAGTCACTGACACCAATCTCCCCTGTCTGATATAAACCAGCCCCACAGTCACTGACATCAATCTCCCGCTGTCTGATATAAACCAGCCCCACAGGCACTGACACCAATCTCCCTCTGTATGATAGAAACCAGCCCCACAGTCACTGACACCAATCTCCCCCTGTCTGATACAAACCAGACCAACAGTCACTGACACCAATCTCCTCCTGTCTGATATAAACCAGACCCACAGTCACTGACACCAATCTCCACTTGTCTGATATAAACCAGCCCCACAGCCACTGACACCATTCCCCTCCCGTCTGACACAAACCAGCCCCACAGTCAGTGACACCAATCTCCCCTGTCTGATATAAACCAGACCCACAGTCACTGACACCAATCCCCTCCTGTCTGACATAAACTTGCCACACATATACTGACACCAATCTCCCCTGTCTGATTTAAAACAGCCCCACAGTCCCTGAAACCAATCTCTCACTGTCTGATATAAACCAGCCCCACAGGCACTGACACCAATCTCCCACTGTCTGATATAAACCAAACCCACAGGCACTGACACCTATCTCCCCTGTCTGATATAAACCAGCCCCACAGTCACTGACACCAATCTCCCGCTGTCTGATGTAAACCAGCCCCACAGACACTGACACCAATCTCCCCCTGTCTGATATAATCCAGCCCCACAGGCACTGACACCAATCTCCCCTGATTGATATAAACCATCCCCACGGATACTGACACCAATCTCCTCCTGTCTGAGGTAAACCAGCCCCTCAGGCACTGACACCAATCTCCCCCTGTCTGATATAAACCAGCCCCACAGTCACTGACACCAATCTCCCCCTGTCTGATATAAACCAGTCCCACAGTCACTGACACCAATCTCCCACTGTCTTATATAAACGAGCCCCACAAGCACTGACACCAATCTCCCCCTGTCTGATAAAAACCAATCCACAGTCACTGACACCAATCTACCCCTGTCTGATGTAAACCAGCCCCACAGACACTGACACCAATCTCCCCCTGTCTGACATAAACCAGACCCACAGTCACTGACACCAATCTCCTCCTGTCTGATATTAACCAGCCCCACAGTCACTGACACCAATCTCCCCCTGTCTGACATAAACCAGACCCACAGTCACTGACAACAATCTCCTCCTGTCTGATATAAACCAGCCCCACAGTCACTGACACCAATCTCCCCCCGTCTGATGTAAACATGACCAACAGACAATGACAACAATCTCCCCTTGTCTGATATCAACTAAACCACAGTCACTGACACTCATCTCCCCAAGTCTGATATAAACCAGACCCACAGTCACTGGCACCAATCTCCCCCTGTCTGATATAAACATGACCCAGAGTCACTGACACCAATCTCCTCCTGTCTGATGTAAACGAACCCACTGTCATTGACACCAATGCCCTAATGTCTGACATAAACCAGACCCACAGTCACTGACACCAATCTCTCCCTGTCTGATATAAACCAGGCCCACACTCACTGACACCAATCCCCTCCTGTCTGACATAAACCATCCCCACAGTCACTGACACCAATCTCCCCCTGTCTGATATAAAACAGAACCACAGTCGCTTACACCAACCGCTCCTGTCTGACATAAACCATCCCCACAGTCACTGACACTAATCTCCCCCTGTCTGATATAAACCAGACCCACAGTCATTGACACCAATCCCCTCCTGTCTGAAATAAACAAGCCCCACAGACACTGACACCAATCTCCCCCGTCTGATTTAAACCAACCCCACAGACGCTGACACCAATCTCCCCTGCCTGATTTAAACCAGCCCCACAGTGCCTGACACCAATCTCCCCCTGTCTGATATAAACCAACCCACAGTCACTGACATCAATCTCCCCTTGTCTGCTATAAACCAACCTACAGTCACTGACACCAATCTCCCCTTGTCTGATATAAACCAGCCCTCAGTCACTGACACTATTCTCCTCGGGTCTGACATAAACTTTGATTCCCATTCTTCCTGGGAGGAATGTAGGGCCATGTGTGTAATGTTCAAGTCAGTAAGAATTGTCAGCAAGGATTCATCAACTTTCTTTTTGGAGATTTTAATGCTGGGGAACTTTTCAGATATCAAATTTCAGTTCTTTTCCCAGGGAGCAAGTTCCATTTGAAGCAGAAATTCAATATTTGTTGCACACTAATTGTCTGTGATATTTTTCTGAATTTGACAGACTGATCACAGAGAGCTGGTTTTAAAGGGTCGCTATACCCTGAAGAAAGCTGTCAGCTGTGATGACAAGAATCTTCAACTCTACTCTAGTGATGAGGAAGTAACTTCAGCAGAAGCAAGCCCTAACTGTCAGGACGAACTTGATTCAGTGCTGGATGTCAGAGCAACAGGAGTAATGGAATATTCCAACCTCTGCAGTCACTTGTAGACTTGTTGGTGTGGGAGCGGACTACATCCACTTGCACTGGTTGAACAGGTCACTCCCAGGTGTGAATCTGCTGGTGTGTCGGAAGTTTGATGAAGTTGTGAATCCTTCCTCTCACACAGGGCAGGCGAATGGCCACGACACAGCTCCGAACGCGGAACTCTCCAAATGTTGAAGATGCTGTTATGATGTTGAAGGTGTATACTGTACCTTTAAGGGAGAGTGAAGGATGTTTTGGCAGTGAGAGCAACTGTCGTGTGACTTGACTATGACTTGAAAATATGTAACATTTGGTTGTAAACTAGATACCTCAGTAGTTTGACCACCATTTGAATTCAACCAATCAATTTAAATTATGCCCCAGTGTACTAAAACCCAATGGAATTTGAATTTTACCGTTTTGACAACTTAGAACCAGTGAGATGATCCGATATTTGGGGTATCAAAGGTCAGCATTTTGAGAGTTAGCTAGAGAGAGAGAGAGAGAGACTGCCATCCAAAACACTCTCGATCAAAGAATACTTTTTTTACCCTTGCAGCAGAAGTCTAAAGCCGACCCAGGGAGATCTAAAACAGGAAGACCGACACCGGAGATGGCAGCCGCTGTCTGGCTTTGAAACTTAATATGTTGCACAGTTTAATCGGGGTTTATTGGATCAGTATATTGTTATAGAGTTGGACATAGAAAACAGATCTTTAAGAGAAAAGTGGTTCAGAGTTGTAAATAGTTATTGTTTACATAGAACATAGAAAAGTACAGTACAGAACAGGCCCTTTAGCCCACGATGTTGTGCCAAGGATTAATCCTAATGTAAAATAAAATAACTTAACCTACACACCCCTCACTTCACTGCTATCCATGTGCATGTCCAGTAGTCGCTTAATTGTCCCCAATGACTCTGCTTCCACCACCACCGCTGGCAACAGCATTCCATGCGTTCACAACTCTCTGCATAAAGAAACTACCTCTGACGACCTGTTTCACCTTTCTCCTAATAACTTAAAACTATGACTGCTCGTGCCAGTCAATCCTGCCATGGGGTAAAGTCTCTGGCTATTGACTCTCATTACCTTGTATACCTCGATCAGGTCTCCTCTCTTCCTCCTTCTCTCCAGAGAGAAAAGTCTGAGCTTCGTCAATCTCTCTTCATAAGGCAAGCCCTCCAGTCCAGGCAACCCTGGTAAACATTCTTTGCACCCTCTCCAAAGCCTCTGTTTCTTTCCTATAGTCGGGCATCCAGAACCGGACACAATATTCCAAGTGTGGTCTCACCAGGGGCTTGTAGAGCTGCAGCGAAACCTCTCGGCTCTTAAACTTGATCCCCCTGTTAATGAAAGCCAAAAAACCATATGCTTTCTTAACAACCCTATCCCCTTGGGTGGCATATTTGCAGGAACTATGTACTTGAACACCAAGATCCCTCTGTTCCTCCACACTGCCAAGATCCGGTCTTTAATCCTGTATTCAGCATTCTAGTTCAACCTTTCAAATTGCATCATTTCGCATTTATCCAGGTTTAATTCCATCTGCCATTTTTCAGCCCAGCTCTGCATCCTGTCTATGTTGTGCTGCAGCCTGCAATAGCCCTCGATACTATCAACAGCACCTCCAACTATGTGCCATCTGCAAATTTACTAACCCACCCCTCAATCGCCTCATCCAAGTCATTTATAAAAACTACAAAGAGCAGAGACCCAAGATCAGAGCCCTGTGGGACCCCACTCAAGACTGACCTCCAGGCAGAACTTGCCATCTACAACCACTCTCTGCCTTCTGTCAGCTAGCCAATTCTGAATCCAAATCACCAAATCTCCCAAAACTCATACCTCCTGACTTTATGGATGAGCCTACCATGGGGGACCTTATCGAATGCCTTGCTGAAGTCCTTATACATCACATCCACTGCTCGACCTTCATCGATCTGTCCTGTCACTTCCTCAAAGAACTCAATAAGATTTATGAGGGATGACCTGCCCCTCACAAAGCCATGCTGACAGCCTTTAATCACGCTATGTTTTTCCAAATAGTCATAAATTCTATCCCTCAGAATTCTTTCCAAAACCTTGCTGACCACAGACGGAAGACTGACTGGTCTGTAATTGCCAGGGATTTCCCTACTCCCCTTCTTGAAAAGAGGAACAACATTCGCCTCCTAGGAATCCTCCTGTACGACTCCCGTGGAGAGCGAGGACGCAAAGATCTTCACCAGCGGCTTAGCAACCTCCTTTCTTGCTTCCCGGAGTAGCCTGGGATAAATCCGGTCTGGTCATGGGGACTTATCAATCTTAATGTTTGCCAAAATTTCCAGCTCATCAACCTCATCAATCCTGATCTGTTCCAGCCTGTATCCCAGCTCCTCAAAGTTCTCATTCACAACAAGGTCCCCCCCCCCCCCCCCCCCCGCTTAGTGAAAACCAAAGCAAAAACCCTCATTGAGGGCTTCCCCTATCTGCTCAGACTCCACGCACAAGTTTCCTACGCTATCGCTGATTGGCCCTACCTTCTCCCTGATCATTCTCTATTCCTCATGTATGTGTAAAATGCCTTCGGATTCTCCCTAATCCTTCTTACCAAGCCTTTTTCATGCCCCCTCCTGGCTCGCCTCAGTCCATTTCTGAGCTCCTTTCTAGCAAGCCTGTAATACTCTAAAGCTGTGCTAGATCCTTGCCTCCTCCACCTTACTAAGCTGCCTTCTTCCTTTTGAGGAGAAGCTCCTCTGTTCTCGTTACCCCTTCTTACCCGTCTCAGAGGGACATACTTGTGCATCACTCGCAACAACTGCCCCACATGGCTGCTGTGCCCTTTCTATGGCACAATTGCTCCCAGTCTGTACGTCCCAACTCCTGTCTGATCGCGTCATAATTGCATTTTCCCCAATTAAAATATTCATTTTTTAAAATGTTTAATGTTCACTTTTAGGGTTAAAGAATAAAATTGATATTTTTTAAAAAATAGTGGAAGTTGGGAGTCCTCTGTCCCTTTACTAGATTACGAGGCAAGGTGAGATTTTCTGCGTTTGGTTTAAATTGCAGAAGGGCTCTCGGATCTTTTTTCTGTGCTGTCGATCTCTGTAACTCCATGCTGTCCAGGTCCTGTCTGCTGTGGATGGTGCAAAGCTTTTCCGAGGCTGTGCATCTGGTTGGAACACTCCTGCTTCCACGTTCAAACACCGAGAGCATTCAGTTCCTGATTCATTGTGTTGGATCAGATTTTGACTGTTTTTGGTTTGGTTTGAGTTTCCTTTCTCTGGCCCTCTCCTGAAAAAGAAGTTTATAAAAGTGATCACTGTCAGGACAGGAGAGAAGTTCAGACCATTTTCAGGATTGGTGAATTATTTGTCCCTGTCATGTCCCTCCACCCCCCACCCCGAGCTGTGAATGACTGTCCCCCCAGAGCTGTGAATGACTGTCCCCACCCCCTGAGCTGTGAATGTCTGTCCCCCCATCCCCAGAGCTGTGAATGCCTGTCCCCCCAGAGCTGTGAATGCCTGTCACCCCCCATCCCCAGAGCTGTGAATGCCTGTCACCCCCCATCCCCAGAACTGTGAATTACTGCTCCCCAACCCCCGGAGCTGTGAATGCATGCCCACCCCACCCCCGAGCTGTGAATGCCTGTCCCCCCCCGCCCCAGAGCTGTGAAGGCCTGTCCACCCACCCCCAGAGCTGTGAATGCCTGTCCCCCCCACCCCAGAGCTGTGAATGCCTGCCCACCCACCCAGAGCTGTGAATACCTGCCCCCCTCCCCCGAGCTGTGAATGCCTGTCCCCCCCACCCCCAGAGCTATGAATGCCAGTCCACCCCCACCCCCAGAGCTGTGAATGCCTCTCCCCCCTAGAGCTGTGAATGCCTGTCCCCCCACCCCCAGAGCTGTGAATGCCTGTCCCCCCCACTCCCAGAGCCGTGAATGCCTGTTCACCTCCACCCCCAGAGCTGGGAATGCCTGTCCCCCAACCCCCAGAGCTGTGAATGCCTATTTCCTTCCCCAGAGCTGTGAATGCCTGTCCCCGCCTCCCCCAGAGCTGTGAATGCCTGCCCCCCCACCCGCAGAGCTGTGAATGTCTGTCCCTCCTCCCCCAGAGCTGTGAATACCTGTTCCCCCACCCCCAGAGCTGTGAATGCCTGTCCCCCTCCCCCAGAGCTGTGAAAACCTGTCCCCCCTCCCCCAGAGCTGTGCATACCTGTTCCCCCCTCCCCCAGAGCTGTGAATACCTGTCCCCCCTCCCCCAGAGCTGTGAATACCTGTTCCCCCCTCCCCCAGAGCTGTGAATACCTGTCCCCCCTCCCCCAGAGCTGTGAATACCTGTTCCCCCCTCCCCCAGAGCTGTGAATACCTGTCCCCCCTCCCCCAGAGCTGGGAATGCCTGTCCCCCCCACCCGTAGAGCTGTGAATGTCTGTCCCTCCTCCCCCAGAGCTGTGAATGCCTGTCCTCCCAACCCCAGAGCTGTGAATGCCTGTCCACCCAACCCTAGAGGTGTGAACGCCTGTCCACCCCACCCCTAGAGCTGTGATTGCCTGCCCCCCCTCCCCTAGAGCTGTGAATGCCTGTTCCCCTCCCCCAGAGCTGTGAATGCCTGTCACCCCCACCCCTAGAGCTGTGATTGCCTGTACCCCTCCCCCAGAGCTGTGAACGCCTGTCCCCCACCTCCCCCAGAGCTGTGAATGCCTGTCCCCCCTCCCCCAGAGCTGTGAATGCCTGTCCCCGCCTCCCCCAGAGCTGTGAATGCCTGTTCCCCCCACCCCCAGAGCTGTGAATGCCTGTCCCCCTCCCCCAGAGCTGTGAAAACCTGTCCCCCCTCCCCCAGAGCTGTGAATGCCTGTCCCCTCCTCCTCCAGAGCTGTGAATGTCTGTTCCCCCTCCATCAGATCTGTGAATGCCTGTTCCCCCCTCCCCAGAGATATGAATGCCTGTTCCCCCCCAGAGCTGTGAATGCCTGTCCCCCCCAGAGCTGTGAATGCCTGTACCCCACACAGAGCTGTGAATGCCTGTCCCCCCACCCCCAGAGCTGTGAATGCCTGACCCGCTACCCCCAGATCTGTGAATGCCTGTTCACCACCACCCCCAGAGCTGTGAATGCCTGTCCCCCCCACCCCCAGAGCTGTGAATGCCTGTCCCACCCTCCACCAGAGCTGTGAATGTCTGTTCCTCCCACCCCCAGAGCTGTGAATGCCTGTCCACCGCCCCCCAAGAGCCGTGAATGCCTGTCCCCCCCCGAGCTGTGAATGCCAGTCCTCCTCCCCCAGATCTGTGAATGCCTATTCTCCCTCCCACAGAGCTGTGAATGCCTGTCCTCCCACCCCCAGAGCTGTGAATGCCTGTCCCCCCCACCCCTAGAGCTGTAAATGCCTGTTTCCCCTCCCCCAGAGCTGTGAATGCCTGTCCCCCCCACCCCTAGAGCTGTGAATGCCTCTCCCCCCCAGAGCTGTGAATGCCTGTCCCCCCACTCACAGATCTGTGAATGCCTGTCCCACCACCACACCCCCAGAGCTGTAAATGCCTGTCCACCCACCCCCAGAGCTGTGAATGCCTGCCCCCCCCAGAGCTGTGAATGCCTGTCTACCCACCCCCAGAGCTGTGAATGCCTGCCCCCCAGAGCTGTAAATGCCTGTCCCCCTCCCCCAGAGCTGTGAATGCCTGTGCCCCCTCCACCAGAGCAGTGAATTCCTGTTCCCCCTTCCCCCAGAGCTGTGAATACCTGTTGCCCCTCCCCCAGAGCTGTGAATACCTGTCCCCCCTCCCCCAGAGCTGTGAATACCTGTTCCCCATTCCCCCAGAGCTGTGAATGCCTGTGCCCACCTCCCCCAGAGCTGTGAATGCCTGTTGCCCCTCCCCCAGAGCTGTGATTGCCTGTCCCCCATCCTCAGAGCTGTGAATGCCTTTTGCCCCTCCCCAGAGCTCTGAATGCCTGTCCCCCCCACCCCTAGAGCTGTGAATGCCTCTCCCCCCCAGAGCTGTGAATGCCTGTCCCCCCACTCCCAGATCTGTGAATGCCTGTCCCACCACCACACCCCCAGAGCTGTAAATGCCTGTCCACCCACCCCCAGAGCTGTGAATGCCTGCCCCCCTCCCAGAGCTGTGAATGCCTTTCCTCCTTCCACAGAGCTGTGAATGCCTGTGCCCCCTCCACCAGAGCAGTGAATTCCTGTCCCCCCACGAGCTGTGAATGCCTGTCCCCTCCTCCCCCAGAGCTCTGAATGCCTGTCGTCCCCCTCCCCCAGAGCTGTGAATGCCTGTCCCCTCTCTCCCCCCGAGCTGTGAATGCCTGTTCCCCCTCCACCAGAGCTGTGAATGCCTGTCCTCCCCCCAGAGCTGTGATTGCCTGTCCACCATCCTCAGAGCTGTGAATGTCTGCCCCCCTCCCCCAGAGCTGTGAATGCCTGTTCCCCCCTCCCCAGAGCTGTGAATACCTGTTCCGCCCTCCCCCAGAGCTGTGAATGCCTGTTGCCCCTCCCCCAGAGCTGTGAATGCCTGTTCCCCCCTCCCCAGAGCTGTGAATACCTGTTCCCCCCTCCCCCAGAGCTGTGAATGCCTGTTACCCCCCTCCCCCAGAGCTGTGAATACCTGTTCCCCCCACCCCAGAGCTGTGAATGCCTGTTCCCCCCTCCCCCAGAGCTGTGAATACCTTTTCCCCACCCCCCCAGAGCTGTGAATGCCTGTTCCCCCCTGCCCCAGAGCTGTGAATGCCTGTCCCCCCTCCCCCAGAGCTGTGAATACCTGTCCCCCCTCCCCCAGAGCTGTGAATACCTGTTCCCCATTCCCCCAGAGCTGTGAATGCCTGTGCCCACCTCCCCCAGAGCTGTGAATACCTGTTCCCCCACCCCCAGAGCTGTGAATGCCTGTCCCCCCTCCCCCAGAGCTGTGAATACCTGTCCCCCCTCCCCCAGAGCTGTGAATACCTGTTCCCCCCTCCCCCAGAGCTGTGAATGCCTGTTCCCCCCCTCCCCCAGAGCTGTGAATGTCTGTCCCCCCCACCCCCAGAGCTGTGAATGCCTGTTCCCCCCCTCCCCCAGAGCTGTGAATGCCTGTTCCCCCTGCCCCAGAGCTGTGAATGCCTGTCCCCCCTCCCCCAGAGCTGTGAATACCTGTTCCCCATTCCCCCAGAGCTGTGAATGCCTGTGCCCACCTCCCCCAGAGCTGTGAATTCCTGTTCCCCCACCCCCAGAGCTGTGAATACCTGTCCCCCCTCCCCCAGAGCTGTGAATACCTGTTCCCCCCTCCCCCAGAGCTGTGAATGCCTGTTCCCCCCTCCCCCAGAGCTGTGAATGCCTGTTCCTCCCTGCCCCAGAGCTGTGAATGCCTGTTCCCCCACCCCCAGAGCTGTGAATGCCTGTCCCCCCTCCCCCAGAGCTGTGAATACCTGTTCCCCCCTCCCCCAGAGCTGTGAATGCCTGTTCCCCCCCTCACCCAGAGCTGTGAATACCTGTTCCCCCACCCCCAGAGCTGTGAATGCCTGTCCCCCCTCCCCCAGAGCTGTGAATACCTGTTCCCCCCTCCCCCAGAGCTGTGAATGCCTGTTCCCCCCTCCCCCAGAGCTGTGAATGCCTGTTCCTCCCTGCCCCAGAGCTGTGAATGCCTGTCCCCCCTCCCCCAGAGCTGTGAATGCCTGTCCCCCCTCCCCCAGAGCTGTGAATGCCTGTCCCCCCTCCCCCAGAGCTGTGAATACCTGTTCCCCCCTCCCCCAGAGCTGTGAATGCCTGTTCCCCCCTCCCCCAGAGCTGTGAATGCCTGTTCCTCCCTGCCCCAGAGCTGTGAATGCCTGTTCCCCCACCCCCAGAGCTGTGAATGCCTGTCCCCCCTCCCCCAGAGCTGTGAATACCTGTTCCCCCCTCCCCCAGAGCTGTGAATGCCTGTTCCCCCCCTCACCCAGAGCTGTGAATACCTGTTCCCCCCTCCCCCAGAGCTGTGAAAACCTGTCCCCCCTCCCCCAGAGCTGTGCATACCTGTTCCCCCCTCCCCCAGAGCTGTGAATACCTGTCCCCCCTCCCCCAGAGCTGTGAATACCTGTTCCCCCCTCCCCCAGAGCTGTGAATACCTGTCCCCCCTCCCCCAGAGCTGGGAATGCCTGTCCCCCAACCCCCAGAGCTGTGAATGCCTGTCCCCTTCCACAGAGCTGTGAATGCCTGTCCCCGCCTCCCCCAGAGCTGTGAATGCCTGTCCCCCCTCCCCCAGAGCTGTGAATGCCTGCCCCCCACCCGCAGAGCTGTGAATGCCTGCCCCCCCCACCCGCAGAGCTGTGAATGTCTGTCCCTCCTCCCCCAGAGCTGTGAATGCCTGTCCTCCCAACCCCAGAGCTGTGAATGCCTGTCCACCCAACCCTAGAGGTGTGAACGCCTGTCCACCCCACCCCTAGAGCTGTGATTGCCTGCCCCCCCTCCCCTAGAGCTGTGAATGCCTGTTCCCCTCCCCCAGAGCTGTGAATGCCTGTCACCCCCACCCCTAGAGCTGTGATTGCCTGTACCCCTCCCCCAGAGCTGTGAATGCCTGTCCCCCACCTCCCCCAGAGCTGTGAATGCCTGTCCCCCCTCCCCCAGAGCTGTGAATGCCTGTCCCCCTCCCCCAGAGCTGTGAAAACCTGTCCCCCCACCCCCAGAGCTGTGAATGCCTGTCCCCCTCCCCCAGAGCTGTGAATGCCTGTCCCCGCCTCCCCCAGAGCTGTGAATGCCTGTCCCCGCCTCCCCCAGAGCTGTGAATGCCTGTCCCCCTCCCCCAGAGCTGTGAATGCCTGTCCCCCCACCCCCAGAGCTGTGAATACCTGTCCCCCCTCCCCCAGAGCTGTGAATGCCTGTCCCCCTCCCCCAGAGCTGTGAATGCCTGTCCCCCTCCCCCAGAGCTGTGAATACCTGTCCCCCCACCCCCAGAGCTGTGAATGCCTGTCCCCCCTCCCCCAGAGCTGTGAATGCCTGTCCCCCCCCTCCCCCAGAGCTGTGAATGCCTGTCCCCCCTCCCCCAGAGCTGTGAATGCCTGTCCCCCTCCCCCAGAGCTGTGAATGCCTGTCCCCCCCAGAGCTGTGAATGCCTGTCCCCCCACCCCCAGAGCTGTGAATGCCTGTCCCCCTCCCCCAGAGCTGTGAATGCCTGTCCCCCCCCCCTCCCTGGGTCAGTCCCATAGGCCCCGCCCCATCTCCATTGTCTCCGTCACTGGAGCCGTAGGCCCCGCCCACTCGCTGTGCGTCACCAGAATGACCGCGCATGCGCCTCGTCCCAAACAAAATGCCGGCCACGGCCCAGGTCCCGGAAATTAAACTCAGGGCTGAAACCGCGGGACCCGCTAATACTTCGCGGGACCTTTACTCGGCATTACCAAGACTGATCGCACCACCTCTCCCACCGCTGGCTCTATTATTCCTCCTGAACCACCCTCTCCCCGCCATTACCTGGAGACTGAAAAAAGGGCCTTCAGTCGATGTGCGCATGCTCCAACCTGCTCAATCGGCGCCTGCGCACTGGTGTCCTTTGGGATAGACATCGCGCGCCCTCTTCAGGAATGTCCTAGAACTTCACCCTGCAGCCAGGTCTCAGGGAGGACCATTCAGTCAGACTGTGGGCTTCTCTCACTCACTCTCCTTCTCTTCAATTAGCTTCACAGAATATGTGAAGGGGACAGTCTGTGGTCAGGAAACAGAACCAGGTATCATATTAGAATTGGAAAGATTGATTTTTTATTTTATGATTGGAATATTGTTCAATTCTGAACCTGGAAGGAGAAAACACCAAGTGAGGAAAAACTGTGCACCTGTCCTGTGTGTGGATGAAATCATCTGAACTGTCAAGACATAATCACAGTCACGCTGGGAGAAAGGATGGAAATATGAGGACAGTTAAGGAGGATTCAAATCCCCACCTCAACTGGAAATTCATCAATGCACTCACACTGAGGAAAATCCATTCATCTGCTCCAAGTGTGGGAAGGGATTCACTCAGTCTTCTCAACTGCAGGCAGACCATAGAGTTCACCAGATCAAAGAACTTTTAAAATGACAAGACTGTGGAAAATGTCACAGAAATTCTGGGCAACTGATGTGCCCCATTAACGTATTCGAACAGAGGAGAGACCATTCAGGAGTTCTCACTGCGGCATTATGTTCAGGCAATCATTTCAACTCACTACACACCAGCGAGATCACACTGGGTAGAGGCTGAGAACCTGCTCTGACTGCGGCAAGGCGTTCATTCAGTCATCCAGCTGCAGATATATCGGCAAACCCAGACGGTTCCCCTGAGCCGAATCAGAAGGCATTCTGTACCATATCCTATGTGCAAAAACACCGGTGAGTTCACACAAGGGTGAGACCATTTTGTTGCGCTGTGTTTAGGGAGGGATTTACGCACTCTTCTGTCCTACTGGGAGGCCAGTGAGTTCACACTGAGACCAGGCCTTTTAAATGTCCAGACTGTGGGAAGTGCTTTAAAGGTTCCAGGAAACTAATGTTCCACCAACATGTTCACAATGATGAGAAACCTTTCTGGGGCTCTCACTGCAGGACCAGGTTCAGTCAATCATCTGACATCAAACATCAGTGAGTTCACACAGGGAGAAGCCATTCACCTGCTCCGTGTGTAAGAAGGGTTTGCTCACTCATTCCACCTGCTGAGACACCGACGTGTTCATAACGAACTACAGCAATGAGATTGTGCTGTTAACCACATCCAGGCCCAAGCCATGTTCACTGAGTCTGTTTATGCTCAGGTTAATTAACCTGTGTGAGACAGGTTTAATATTTTGGATAAAAGTCAAATAAATTAGTTTTGCATTAGATATATTGAGCCATTTTAGCATCTCTGATGCAAGTTAGTTCCTTTTTGAAGGGATCACCCCCACTGTGGCATTTCACCATTGGCCCTACTGAAGGTTGAAGGTTCATGGATTAAGAACTCCAGAAATGGACTGGAGGACAGTCAAGTTTCAGTATCTTAAGGAATAGCTGGTGAGAAACAAGAGAAAACCTGACTGAAGTCTGGGCTTTCCTTGACAGTGTACATCTAGGGTGAATGATACCTGACTCCCTGATCTGTCTGACATTCAACCAGGTTGGTACAAGATGGGCTCAGTTTCTTCGAGAATACGGACAAATATTCCTCACAACTGAAGGCATTAAATGTAGCCATTAGAGAAGTGGAAAGGTCTTATAAAAAAGATAGTGAATTATTGTTATAGAACTGAACAAAACCGAAACGTTGCTAAAAGAAAAACAAAATTGAACATTTCTGCCCTACACTGGTCAGGATTAGAAGACAAGTAAGCAAACTGAAACAGGGCAAACCAATTGATGAGTGATAGGGATTGCCATGGAGATGGAGCAAAAGCTATCAGGATTTGGGTAATCCACGATGGAGGATGGGAAAAGCATTGGCTGTAAGAACTGCTCGCTTTTAGGGTATATTAGGTGTTGGAAGTGAGTTTCTCGAATTCCACAAGCAACAATTACTGTTTTTAAGCTGTTGCATAGTTTTGGATGTTTGGGAGAAAAGATCAAAACAATGACACTTTAAAAAGGAGGAAGTGAAAAAAGGTAGTGACCACATGGTCAGGGAGAGAGACAGAGAGGGAGAGAGACAGAGACAGAGAGAAAGAAACCTACACTGCTGACTGACACAGCAGTGAATCTGCACAGTTACTGCCTTTGCTGTTTGAGTTCAAGTGTTTCCGGACATTGGGGTGCGTTGAAGAAAAATTTGACAAACAGCAAAATTCACAGCTGACATCCGAAGAAACTATGTTGGAGAGCACACAGCACAGGAGCAGATAAGTGCATGGTTTTTAAGTGTAATATTACTGTCAGTTTTAATAGTGAATGGAGTTGGTTGTTTTTTGTTTTTTTTTAGATCTGTCCTTTGATTAAAATTTAAAAAAATATGAAACATAGATATTAAGTTAGACTGGATTAGTGTTTTTTTTAGTGCATAAGACTATGCTATTTTCTGTAGGTTGTTAAGGTACAAAGATGGCCTTGAGTGGAGTGATGTGCTCTTCCTGTCAGCTGTTGAAGATTAGGGAGAGTTTCCTTAATACTGATGATGATGTCAGCAGTAAGTGTGTTTGGTTCTGAATCGTATCAGATCACATCGATCAGTTGGAGCGGCAGTTTGAGGCAATGAGGAATTTACAGGAGCTAGGGGCATCTGACAATGGTAGATTAGATTAGATTACATTACAGTGTGGAAACAGGCCCTTCGGCCCAACAAGTCCACACCGACCCGCCGAAGCGAAACCCACCCATACCCCTACATTTAACCCTTACCTAACACTACGGGCAATTTAGCATGGCCAATTCACCTGACCCTGCACATCTTTGGATTGTGGGAGGAAACCGGAGCACCCGGAGGAAACCCACGCAGACACGGGGAGAACGTGCAAACTCCACACACAGTCAGTCGCCTGAGGCGGGAATTGAACCGGGGTCTCCGGCGCTGTGAGGCAGCAGTGCTAACCACTGTGCCACCGTGCCGCCCACTAGTTTTAAGGAAGGGAGAAAAACCAGGAAAAGTAGGAGAGGGAGGCAGGTAGTGCAGGTGTCTCCTGTGACCAGCCCCATCTCAAACAAGTATGTTGTTTTGGAAAATGTAGGGGGTGATTGCCTTTCAGGAGAAAGCAGCATGAACGGCCAAGTTTCTGGGACCGAGCCAGGCTGTATTGTAACGAAGGGTATGTCAGGTACCAAGCGATCGATTGTGAGAGGGGACTGTCTAGTTAGAGGCACAGACAGATGTTTCTGCGGCCGACAGCGATAAATCAGAATGGTGTGTTGCCTCCCTGTTTCCAGGATCAAGGCAGAATATTCTCAAAGGGCAGTGGGACCAGCAGCAGGTCACTGTGCACACTGGAACCAATGACACAGGAAGGAAAAAGGATGAGATGCTGAAGAGAGGAGATAGAAAGTTAGGCAGGAATTTTAAAAGGAGGTCCTCGAGGGTAGTAATATCTGGATTACTCCCGATGCTGTGAGCTAGTGAGGCTAGGAATAGGAGGATCGAGCAGATGAACGTCTAGGAAAAAGTGAAGACTGCAGATGTTGGAGATCAGAGTCGAGAACGTGGTGCTGGAAAAACACAACAGGTCAGGCAGCATTTGAGCAGCAGGAGAATCGACATTTTAGGAAAACGTCCTTCATCAGGAATGAGGCTGTGAGCCAAGGAGTTGGAGAGATAAATGGAAGGTGGGGGGTGGGCCTGGGGTAAGGTAGCTGAAAGTTCATTAGCTGGATGGAGTTGGGGGTAAAGGTAAAAGGTGGGAGGGGAGGGGAGGGTGGAGTGGATAGGTGGGAAGGAAGATTGACAGGTAGACAGGTCATGAGGGCGGTGCCAATTCGAACGTTGGGGCTGGGATTGGGGGGGGATGTTGAGGGGGAGGAGAAATGAGGAAACTGGTGAAATCCACATTGATAGTGTGTGGTTGCAATGTCCCAAGGCAGAATGTGAGGCATTCTTTCTCCAGGTGTCGGGTGGTTAGGGTTTAGTGATAGAGGCCCAGGACCTGAATGTCCTCGGCAGTGTGGGAGGGGGAGTTGAGAGGTTTTCAGCCACAGGGTGGTGGGGTTGTTTGGTGCTGGTGTCCCAGAGATTTTCTCTGAAGAGCTCAGCAAGTAGGCGACCTGTATCCCCGATGTAAAGGAGACTGCATCAGGAGCAACGGATACAGTAAATGACGTGTGGAAGTGCAGCGAAAGCTCTGATGGATGTGGAAGGCTCCTTTGGGGCATTTGGGAAGTGAGAGGGAGTTCGGGGCACAGGTTTTGCAATTCCTGTGGTGACAGAGGAAGTTGCCAGGAGGGGAGGGTGGGTTGGTGGGGTATGGGGTGTGGACCTGACAAGGGAGTTGCGGAGGGAATGGTTTTTACAGAAAGCAAATAAGGGTGTGGAGGCAAATATATCTCTGGTGTTGGGGTCCATTTGTAGGTGGTGGAAATGGCAGAGGATGATGAAATGTATCCGGAGGTTGGTGAGATGGAAAGTGAAGATCAGGGGGATTCTGTCCTTGTTTAGCTGTGGGAGCCGGTGGGTTTGTAGAAGATGTCTGTGTTGAGTCGGTCACTGTTGATGGAGATGGAGAGCCCCAGGAAGGGGAGGGAGGGCAGTGTCCAAATGAATGTATAGCTGTGGAGCTGGTGAATGGGAGAAGGGATCACATTTTAGATCCCTAGAAGCTGTTCTCGGGTAGGAGTGACCTATACAAGAAGGATGGATTGCACCTGAATTGGAAGGGAATTAAAGGGAGATTGCTGCAGTTGCTTCGGAGGATTTAAAGTAATAAGGTGGGGGTGTGGGACCCTGGGAGATAGTGAGGAAAGAGATCAATCTGAGACTGGTACAGTTGGGAAGAAAAGCAAGTCAAACAGTCAGGGCAGGTAGGGACAAAGCAGAGAACAAGGTAGGACCGATAAATCAAACTGCATTTACATTAATGCAAGGGGCCTAACACGGAAGGCAGATGAACTCAGGGCATGGTTAGGAACATGGGACTGGGATATGAGAGCATTTACAGAAACATGGCTCAGGGATTGACAGAACTGGCAGCTTAATGTTCGAGGATAGAAATGCTACAAGAAGGATAGAAAAGGAGGCAATACAGGAGGGGGGGGGGGGGGCGGGGAGTGGCGTTTTTCATAAGGGATAGCATTACAGCTGTACTGAGGAAGATATTTCTGAGAATACGTCCGGGAAGTCATTTGGGTGGAAGTGAGAGATAAGAAAGAGATTATTACCTTTTCGGGACTGTACAATGCAGCTCCACAAAGTCAGCGGGAAATTGAGAAACAAATTTGTAAGGCGATCTCGGTTATCTGTAAGAATAATAGGGTGGTTATGGTAGGGGATTTTAACTTTCTAACTGTGGACTGGGACTGCCGTAGTGTTAAGAGTTTAGATAGAGAGGAGAAAGTGAGGTCTGCAGATGCTGGAGATCAGAACTGAAAATGTGTTGTTGGAATAGCGCAGCAGGTCAGGCAGCATCCAGGGAACAGGAGAATCGACGTTTTGGGCATAAACCCTTCTTCTTTAGATAGAGAGGAATTTGTTAAGTGTGTACAAGAAGATTTTCTGATTCAGTATGTGGATGAACCTACAAGAGAAGGTGCAAAACCTGACCTACTCTTGGGAAATAAGGCAGGGCAGGTGAGTGAACTGTCAGGGGGGGAGCACTTTGGGGCCAGCGACCAGAATTCTATTAGTTTCAAAATAGTGATGGAAAAGGATAGACAGGATCTAACTGTTAACATTCTAAATTGGATAAAGGACAATTTTGGCAGTATTAGGTAAGAACTTTGAAAAGGTGATTGGGTACGGAGTTTTGCAGGTAAAGGAATGGCTGGAAAATGATGAAGTTTTCAAAATGAGATAATGGGACAGAGTGTTCCTGTTGGGGTGAAAGGCAAGGCTGGTAGGTGTGAAGAATGCTGGGTGACTATAAAAATTGAGGGTTTGGTCAAGAAAAAGAAGGAAGCATATGTTAGGTATAGACAGAATAGATCGAGTGAATCCTTAGAGTATAAAGGCAGTAGGAGTATACTTAAGAGGGAAATCATGAGGGTAAAAATGGAGCATGAGATAGCTTTGGCAAATGGGATTAAGGAGAATCCAAAATGATTCTACAAATACATTAATGATAAAGGGGTAACTAGGGAGACAATAGGGCCCTTCAAGGATCTGCAAGGCAGCCTGTATGTCGAACCGCAAGAGATGGGTAGATACAAAAGAAGTATTTGCATCAATGTTTACTGTGGAGAAGGACATGGAAGACATAGAATGTGGGGAAATAGATGGTGACATCTTGAAAAATGTCCAGATTACAGAGCAGGAGGTGCTGGATGTCTTAAAATACATAAAGAGTAAATCCTCTTGCTGAGATATTTGTATCATCGATAGTCACAGGTGTGGTGCTGGACGACTGGAGGTTGGCTGACGTGGTGCCACTGTTTAAGAAGCGTTGTAAGGACAAGCCAGGGAACTACAGCCCAGTGAGCCTGACCTCGGCGGTGGGCAAGTTGTTGGAGGGAATCCTGAGGGACAGGATGTACATGTATTTTGAAAGGCAAGGACTGATTCGGGATAGTCAACATGGCTTTGTGCGTTGGAAATCATGTCTTACAAATTTGATTGAGTTTCTTGACTAAGTAACAAAGAGAATTAGTGAGGCAGAGCGATGGACGTGATTTATATGAACCTAAGTAAGGCATTTGACAAAGTTCCTCATGGGAGACTGGTTAGCAAGGTTCGATGTCATGGAATAAAGGAAGAACGAGCCACTTGGATACAGAACTGGCTTGAAGTTAGAAGACAGAGGGTGGTGGTGGATGTTTGATTATCAGATGGAGGCCTGTGACCAGTGATGTGCCACAAGGATCGGTGCTGGATCCACTGCTATAAGACTTGGATGTGAACATAGAGGTATATGGAGTAAGTTTGCAGATGACACCAGCATTGTCGGTGTAATGGACAGCAAAGAAGGTGACCTCAGAGTATAACGGGATCTTGATCAGATGGGCCAATGGGCCAAAGGTTGGTAGATGGAGTTTAATTTAGATAAATGCAAGGTGCTGCATTTTGGAAAGGCAAATCAGGGCTGGGCTTATACACTTCATGGTCATGTCCTGGGGAGTGTTGTTGATCAAAGAAACCTTGGAGTTCATAGTTCCGTGGAAGTGAAGTCCCAGGAAGACAGCATAGTGAAGAAGGCATTGAGTATGCTTCCCTTTGTTGGTCAGAGCATTGAGTATAGGAGTTGGGAGGTTATGTTGCGGCTATACAGGGCAATGGTTAGGCCACTGTTAGAATATTGCGTGCAATTCTGGTTTCCCTCCTAAAGGAAGGAAGCTGTGAAACTTGAAAGGGTTCAGAAAAGATATACAAGGATGTTGCCAGGGTTGGAGGGTTTGAGCGACAAGGAAAGGCTGAAGAAGCTGCAGCTGTTTTTCCTGGAGCGTCGGTGTCTGAGGGGTGACCTTATAGAGGTTTGTAAAATCATGAGGGGTATAGTTAGGGTAAATAAGGTTTTCTTTGTTTAAAGGAAATGTGACATTGATGTTCCAGGTTTGATTCAGTTGGTTAAATCACTCTGCATTAAGCCAAACAGAATTTATTTAAACACTACGGTTGAAACACAAACAAAAGAAAGTGGCATTAAGAATAAGTAAACAATTGGAAAACATAACCGACTACTTGATACATTAACTTACTCATTTCCTGATCCAATGTTGTAACATCTCATAAACACACCCCTTGGCAAAAATGTAAATTCAAACTCGTATTCTTACAGGCGGAGGGAACAACATCCAGAGAAATGCCCGAGTGCTCAGTTAGGAATCATTTACTGAAACTTGCAACCTTCTGATACTCAAAACATCTTGGAATTGCTGCAGCGAGACCAAAACTAGAAGAACCTGAACTGGCCACTCCTTTTCCATTGTTAAACTGTTTTTAAGAAAAACCTACAGGCACTCTAGACTCTTTGGCACCTCTGCCTTTACAATCCCTCTTCAAAAAAACACAGGCCAAAGTAAACATTTTAAAGTGACAGCATCCTCACACCACCACACCCCCCACTCCCCCTGGCCCCCGACTCTCACACACACAAACACACACACACACAGAGTCTCTCTCTCTCACACACACTCACAGTCTCTCTCTCTCTCACACACACACACGTGGTCTTTCCCTCTGTCATGCACAGACATGGTGTTCGTTTGTGTGTCTGTCTGTCTCACTTTCTCTCTCACACACAGGCATGATTTCTCTCTCTCACACACACACGCACTCACACACACACACAGGTATGTTTTTCTCTCTCTCTTTCTCACTCACTCTCACACACATACTCTTAGGCATAGTGTTTCTCTCTCTCTTACACACACAGAGATATATGGTCTTTCTCTCTGTCTCTCTGTCTCTCTGTCTCTCTCTCTCTCTCTCTCTCTCTCGATCTCTCTCGATCTCTCTCTCTCTCTCTCTCTCTCGATCTCTCTGTCTCTCTCTCGATCTCTCTCTCACACACAATGAACTATTATCTTTTATTCATTTTATGGGTTGTGGGTGTCACTGGCTGGCCAGCATTTTATGCCTCTCCCTAGTTGTCCTTGATAAGGTGGAGGTGAGCTGCCGCCTTGAACTACTGTGGTCCACCTGCGGTGGGTTAACCCCCAATGCCATTAGGGAGGGAATTCCAGGACTTTGACCCAGTGACAGTGATGGAAGTCAGGATGATGCATGACTTGGAGGGGAACTTGAAGGTAGTGCAGTTCCCACACATCCGCTGCCCTAGTTCTTCTACGTGGAAGTGGTTGTGGGTTTGGAAGGTGCTGTCTGAGGATCCTCGATGAATTTATGCAGTGCATCATGTAGATAGTAGTAGCAGTGTGTACTGAGCATGTGTGGTGGAGGGAGTATACACTTGTGGATTTGGGCTGCAAACTTCTTGAGTGTTGATGGGGTTTCACCCATCCAGGCAAGTTGAGAATATTCCATCACACTTCCAACTTGTACATTGTAGATGGTGGACAGGGTGCAGTATTCCTTGCTGCAGTATTCCTAGCTTCTGACCTGCTATTGTAGCTACTGTGTTTGTGGTAAGTGCAGTTGAGTTTCTGGTCAATGATAACCCGCAGGATGTTGACATTATGGGATTCAGTGATGGTAATACCATTGAAAGCCAAGGGGCAGTGGTTGGATTGTCTTTTATTTTTGATGGAAATGTTTCTTGCCACTTGTCAACCCACACCTTGACATTGTCCAGATCTTGTAGCATTTGAACATGGACACCCGAATCTGAGGAGTCGTTAATGGTGAACATAGTGCAATCATCGGTGAACATCCCCACTTCTGACCTTGTGACGGAGGGGAAGGTCATTGATGAAGCAGCTGAAGATGGTCGGGCCGAGGACACTCCCCTGAGGGTCTCCTGCAGAGACGTCCTGGCCCTGAGGTGAATGACCTCCAACAATCACGACCATCTTCCTATGTGTCAGGTATGACTCCAACCATCAGAGAGTTTGCACCCATTGATTCCAGTTTTCCGATGGTTCCTTGAAGCTACATTCATTCGAGTGCAGCCTTGATGCCAAGGACTGTCACTCTCACCTTCCCTCAAGCATCCAGCTGTTTTGTCCATATTTGAGGTCAGGAACTGACTGGCCCTGGCAGAACCCAAACTGGGCATCACTGAGCAGCTTATTGCTGAGCAAGTGCTGCTTTATAGCACTGTTCATGATACTTGTCATCACTTTACTAATGATCGAGAATAGACGGATGGGGCTGAGTGGAATTTGTCCTGTTTTCTTTGTGTGTACAGGACATCCCTGGGCAAGTTTCAGCATTGTTGGTTACGTACCCGTGTTGTAATTTTACTGCAACATTAATAAGAGACAAATATTATTTCATTTAAAAACCTTTCGTCTTAATCTATTATTACACGACAATACACGCAAATTGCATCAACTGTAACCATGCATTACTGCATTCTGTTTCTGTCCATTTACTCCTGCAACCAACTCCCTCCATCTTACATCATCCAAGTTGTGACAACACATCAGCAATTACATTTTCTCATCCTGCCACGTGTATAAGTTTCAAATTGAATGGCTGCAGTAATAAGCTCCATGCAAACCATCTGGAAGTGCAGTCCTTACATTTCTCCAAAAGCTTTAATAGGTTATGATCAGTACAGACAATTGTACAAGACCCATTACTAACAATATAAATGTTGGAACACTAACCTCAAGGTCTCCTCAATCATGGAATATTCCTGATAAATATTCAGTTTCCTGATGAAATAACCAATGGGGCTTCCTATCTTCTCATCGTCGTCTTGTAAGAGTACAGCACCAACACCCACATCAATAGCCATCTCGAGTAGCTTTGTGTAATTAGGTGTAGCTAACACTGGGGCAGTGGTTAACACAGCTTTCAGGCTGGCAAATGCCTTCTGACATTCTACTGCCCGCTAAAATATCCAGCACTTCTTCAATTAGTCAGTCAGTGGAGCAACCACACTACTACAATTTTGTACAAACTTCTGGTAAACTTGTTCACTGCCAGGAATCATAGTCCTGCTACCTTTGTCAATGTTATGGTTGGGACCATATGTCCATACCTGATAACAGGGCCCAGGCACATGACTCGGACTTTGGTGAATTCACACTGAGCCACGTTTATCACCAGTCTGCCTCCCAAAGTTAATTAAATAGTTCCAATAAAGGCTGCAAATGTTCCTTCCCTGTGTGACTAAAAGATCACAAGTTTGTGGATGTACATCATACAATTGGATAACCCAGGAATGACTTGATTGGTTACCCTTTGAAATGTGGCTGGCACATTTTCCATACCAACTGGCATGACTTTAAGTGAGTAAAGTCTGTTCAGTGTTACAAAAGCCGAAACAGTCTTCACTCCTTCGGATAAAGTTACCTGCCAGTATCCTCTGAGCAAGTATAAATTACAAATCTAAGTTGCTTGTCCTACCTTTTTCAATACAGTCTTCCCAATGTGGAATCGGATATGAATCTGTGGAATCTGCAACTGCATTAACTTTGCAACAGTCTACACACAACCATGGGTACCATCTGGCTTTGGCACCATTACTATGGCTGAGCTCCAGTTGCTGCAACTCACTTTGATGCTGCTATTTTTGGAACATCCGTTCAGTCTGTCTTTGAACATATGCCAACTTTTTTTGGCGTAAGTGTGTAAGGATATTGCATAATTGGAGCCAACTCCCCCTCTCAATTTAATCATTCACAGTTCAAATATGTGGTCGTTGAACTCTGACTCACTAATTTCTCCTTATTTATTTTCAGTGGTCCTCTCAGCTCATGCCCCAAAACTCATTGATGCACAAATGGAATTCCTTTATCCAGTCGTTTGGATTGTCTTGACAATAAGCCCTCGATATGGTCTTCTCTAAGCTCACTAATGGTCTTTAAAGTTCAACGCCACCTTTCGAACACTCCCTTACCATGCTTGTTGGTAAGCAGGAGTTAAGCTACCCATGCTGAAAATGTGTTGCTGGAAAAGCGCAGCAGGTCAGGCAGCATCCAAGGAACAGGAGAATCGACGTTTCGGGCATAAGCCCTTCTTCAGGAATCTTTCTTCTTTCCTGAAGAAGGGCTTATGCCCGAAACGTCGATTTCCCCTGTTCCTTGGATGCTGCCTGACCTGCTGCGCTTTTGCACCCACACGTTTTCAGCTCTGATCTCCAGCACCTGCAGTCCTCAGTTTCTCCTCCGATAAGCTACCCATACCTTCCATGCATACATTTGATGTAAAATTTGACCCTTGACCTGATTGTATCTCTGTGGGTGGTCTTTATCGAGTTAAACATTGGGGTACCTCTTCTACAATCCTTCAACCAGTGGGATTGCACAAATAGAATGGCCTGTGGATATCAAATGGACGCATCTATCATTGTTAACAAATACTGATAACCACTTTTTGTTTTGTGTAGGGGTCCTACTCAATCAAGTAAGACTCTTGTAAAAGGTTCCTCAAATGCAGGGATGGGCATTAAAGTTGCCGGTTTTATTGTTGCCTGAAGTTTTCCGGTTACATGACATGTGTGACATTTCTGGCAATTTTCTTCTCCACCTAAATGAAGTCCAGGCCTGCAAAAATGTTTTTGTATTTTGCCGGGAGTTCTTCTCACTCCCACAATGACCCACAGGTGAATGATGAGCTACCTGCCACACCTCCTTTCTATAAGTCCCTGGTAATGAATTTCTCCCACTTTCCCATCTGCCTGAATGTCTCATCAAGACATCATGTTTAAGTTAGTAACATTTGGGAATGCACTCAGATTCTTCTTCTGTGTTTGCTTTTCAATGCAATTGCTTCAGTTTTTCATCTTTCTGTTGTAGCTGAGTTCATTTCTCTGAACTAAAAATATCCATTAGTTCTCCATCTGCTCTTGTTTGGTCTCAGCCATTCAATCAAATGTGGGCTCTGATCATTCTGTTTCAACTTGCTTTTCTGTACTCTTTGATTTCTTCTCCTGTTTCAATTGGTGACTTTATGACCTTGTTACCTCTCCGTTAATGTTTTCCAATTCTTTCATGATTCACATAGCAGTGATGATCATTGTATTTTATTTTGAACATGAGATAATCCATCCACAAGGATGTTGAATTATTGCCCTCTATTAGAATTGTGAGAAACAAAAGCTCACTCACTTTAATAATTTCAGTCCGAGACAAATATCTGAATCAGCCGTTTATTTGTACACCTATAGGTGGGTCCTTTGTCTAATTACCAGGTAAGGCAATGACAAAATGCACAGTATATCCCAAAAAACCCTTGCAATTTATACTGTTTTTTCCCATATGTTTTCCTTATTCCATTGTCTGTTCCCTGCTTCGCTTTCGTCACTCATTTCCTTAAGACTTATCCCACAACTTCTGTTTATCCTGTCTTGTCCGTGACAAACTCTTATCTCTGACTCCCATAAGGGTGTTTGACGTAAGTCTATTGTAGATTATTGATTAGGCATATCTTTTCTTCTATCAGCATCTATTTCCATCCAGAGGTCACTTTGACCTCTTTGATTAGGGTTTGTTCCTGTGTCTCCGAGTAGGGGAAACAGATGCTTTCCTGTTTGCCCATATATCCACCATTGTTCTGTATTCACGTCTCATGCTAACATCTCCTTTCTTTTTGCTGAATATGTATTTTCTCATTCCTGTTCTGTGTCAGAATTTATACTTGCAGAAATAACATTAATTCATTTATATCCCACAATTTCCCCTTTTTCTTTTCATTACTATCTGTTATCTTCTGCATTTTTGTCTCTTTTTTTTAAACATTGTTCCCGAAATTCGCAAGCATCATTTCAGAGATTTCATCCATCTTAGTCTCACTCATCTCCTTATTATTTAGTTGATAAAGTTCCTCTGTCAAATTTCCCCTCAGCGGCATTCGTTTCATCAAGGCTGTTTCAATCAGCCTCTGGGTGAGCCCTCGTATACAGGGTATGATACAACAGCCAATGGCCACCAATACCCCGACTACTACTATCAGGGAAGTAAGGATAGAAACCATCACCCCCTTTCTCTGCTAAAATCATGTCAAGGGCTATTCTGTTTTCCCATGCCATCCTACTCGTCGCATCAAGCTGTTCTGATATTCCTTTAACCGCCTCTCTTGTATAATTTATAAATCGCTGTTGATTATAGAAAATGTAATTTATCCAGTCTACATTTTTATTAATTATTACCCACCAAAAGAGAGCTGACTCAAAGCCTGCTGCAATCTGGTTACGAGCCTTGAATTCATCAGATACTCCCCTCGGGACTCCTACCGAATCAAGCTAAATCCTGTCATCAAAAGAAGTATCTAACAGTAATCTCTTACCCCTTCCCTATCTTTTCCTTCTCAAATGCCAGGGTAAATGGAATTGCCAATTGTACAATTGCGCATATCCCTCTCCAATCCGGAGGTAGGGTGGGTCTCAATATTTTTCCTCCACAGTACCACCACAGATCCGCTCGGGGAACCTTTAATGCTGAGTAGTTCCCTCCCTTCTCCGTTTCGGTAACATTCTTAATCTCTGTACATAATTTCAGCTCCCCCAAATCTCTCGACCGACTCGTACCTCGCCTGTGCACACATGATGTGTGGTTTCCAACTGCGGCGGAAAATGTGGGGGGGATCTTTTGCATCTTTCTCCTCCAAGGGAGGGAACATTAGAGATAGGGAGGTACAATTCCTATCATTCCATGCAGTCTCATCCTGATACAGGGCTATCATACATTTCATGCCCTTCCTGTCTTGCTTCCACCCGAGCGGAAAGGGAACCACCTGGGCCACTGGCCGACCGGAGGCACATGCATAGCAATTGCTTTTGTTCAGACTTTTTACAGTATACTTTACCCATTCAACTCAGGCATTTGCATCCCCGTACCCAGTCTCTATCTCGATGGTCTGTTTCAAATCCTTTACCTCTATAATTTTTACTACTTTAGGATCATCGGGAGGGGTGAAAGGTTGTATCTCATTGCCCAGTAATTCTACCCGTTTTCCCTGTCCTACGCTAATTCGAAAACAACAGCCCACAAACTCCTTCCCATTTGCCTTCATTTCAATCCCAAATGTTTCATTTAATTGTACCTCATAAGTGCCACCTCCCAAAACTGCTTCGTGCCATGTGGTTTTCCTTATCGTTAAATATATGGGGTTACACTTTTTATCGGGACAATCGCGTGCTGGTCGGAAGGGGGCCCGGTGTATTGTGACAAGACCATTATACCAGGTACCATCCCCGAGGCCATCCCCATAGGACTTAAGATGTATCTCTGAGTTGCGGTATTATCTCTGATTAGCTACATTCCCACAATTTACTAAGCTACATACATCAGTGTCTATTACTTGTGGATTATCAGACTCAGGAACCATTAATAATACATATGAAAATGATATGTGACAAAATCCCAATACCAAGAGGGCTAGCATCATAACTCTAAGCATTCCCAGTATTCTGATCATTATGCTAGAACACAAAAATACTTAATATACAATCTTACAGAAATAATCCCGCGCTCGTGTCACTACTGTATAGTCAGTTACTCAAAGTCTCTTTAGTCTGAGTGTCAGCGGGTCTTGCGTTGATTCGGCTGTCCAGACTTCTTCCTCAACTGGAGGGTCCACTGGCCCTTTGATTCGAGTATAATGAGTCCATCCTTTTTCCGCCGTCCTTACTGCCGTTTCGGTAGTCAAAAGAGCCTGATATGGCACTTCCCAGTCTGGCTGCAGCTTAGTCTCTGTCCATGATTTTATTAAGACCCAATCTCCTGGCCGGATGGGATGAACAGCAAATTCAAGGGGCGGAGTCTGTGCCAATAGACCCTGTTTTCTGAGGAAAGATAAAGAGGAGGACAAGCCCAGTATATACTTCTTTAAAAACAAATCTTTAGTTTCGGGAATTGGCAATTCTCCCTGCGTTCCCAGATAAGATAATTCAAATAAGATTTCATAGGGGGATAGTCCCAAATCTTTCCTCCGCTGAGGGACAAGCCCAAAAGGCATCCTTTAAATCTATCACACTAAACCATCTGTAATCATGAGGGATCTTACTTAATAACGTGTAGGGGTTTGGCACCACTGGGTGCCTGATCTGTACTATCCGATTTAATGTTCTCAAATCCTGCACCAATCGATAAGTTCCATCAGATTTCCGCACTGGTAGAATTGGGGTATTATAAGGAGACATACATGGTTCCAATAGTCCGTCTCTAATCAGTCCCTCAATTACTGGCTGCAGTCCTCGTTTACCTTCTATGGAAATAGGATATTGTCGTTCACAGATAACATCTCCTTTTCGTTTTAAATTTATTGTAAGGGGAGGGATCTGTAGTTTTCCACGATTCCCTTCTCTAGCCCATACAATAGGGTCTATCTTTCTCTCTGCATCTTCTGTCAACATCGCCAGTTGTACAACTAATTCTTTTTCCTGAATTCCAATCTCCAGTCCTAAAAGGATAATTAGGTCTCTCCCCAGTAAGTTACTTTCTATATCAGGAATATACAGCAGTTCCCCTGTGATCCTATCCTTAGGATCTTCTATCATCATAGGTTCAAATACTGGAACAATAAATCCTTCCCCTTTTACCCCTGAAACAATAATTGACCGTGTTAACATTTCTACCTTCTTTGTTTTAAATTTCAGCAATGACCGTGCTGCCCCCGTATCTACTAGGAAGACTGCCTCTTCCCTACAGGGTCCCACCTTCAAGTTTATCAAGGGTTCCTGGTGGGCCCCCGGGGGCAGGAACCCCTGACACCCCTATTCTTCATCATAATTCATAAGTGGAATTGCCCTTTCTTCCCTTTGTAGATCAGGACACTCCCACTTAAAATGCCCTATCTCTCCACAATAATAGCATCCTGCCTGTAGCGACTTCCATCTCTGCCCCTGTCGCTCAAACCCTCTATCAAATGTTCCCCCTTGTCCTCTCCCTCTTCCTCTTCCTCTCTGTCCTACATGCTGCCTCCTGCCGCTCCGGTTGCTCACTATTGGTTCCATTCTCCCCCTTAATTATCTCATCCACCGTAGCTACCATCATTTTCACCTTCTGTTTTTGTCTCTCATCCTCCCTTTTTACAAACACTTTCTGTGCCTCTCGCAACAATTCATCTAATGATTTTTCACTCCATCCTTCTATCTTCTGTATCTTTCTCTGTATGTCTGGCCATGCTCTTGTCACAAAATGCACTTTCAAAAGACCCTGTGCCACTGGGTCCTCAGGGTTCATTCCAGAGTATTTCCGCATTGAGTCCCTTAATCTTTGCAAGAAAGCTGAGGGAGTCTCATCTTTCTCCTGTCTAATTTCAAAGGCTTTAATCAAATTCTGTGACTTCGGAACTGCCTCTCTTATTCCTTTTAGAATCAGGCCTTTCAATTCCCTCATTTCTTCTCTATGCTCCGGGTTTTGGTTTTCCCACTGGGGGTCTCTGAGGGGAAACTTCACCTCTCCCTGTCCAGCATCCCCATCTCCAATCGGGTGTTCCCTGTCCCATATTTTAATGGCAGTTCCTCATATAAGTCCCCTTTCCTCCCCAGTAAATAGTATATTCAAAATAGACATTACCTCAGCCCAGGTATACAGACTGGGCCCCAAAAATTGATCAATTTGTTTAGACAACCCCACCGGATCCTCAACCAGGACCTTCATTTCCTTTTTAAATGTTCTGACCTCCCCACTGGTGAGGTGGGGTGGGGGGGGGGGGGGGGCACTTACAAACCCAATCTCTTTGTCCCCTATGGGTACCTCCCAAAGGGGATAAGTCATTACGTTTTTCCCCTTTTTCTCTTTTTTTAAAGAAATATTGCAATATTTCTAGCTCCCCATAACTTCAAACACCAATTCATCAATTCATGTTTGACTAACCTTCATAGCCTGTTCCTAACTTATAAATATATTTATATATATTTACGTTCATTTCTTCAGTATTTAATAGTTAAAATGCAAAATGCATACAGTTCCCAATTTTGCAATTCACTGTAATTACCCAGTTTTAGTCCTTTAATTTAGATCCAAAATTAATTTTCTTAAATAGTCCTGACCAATCATTGCTCAATTACAATACTATAGGTCGTAAAATAATCAGAGCTTGCCTTAAAAGAACTTGTCTACTCAAGTTTTTTTAAAAAAAACTTCTAATGCACGAACAATGTCTGAATCCAAGGTCACAGATATTAACCATAGAATTTTGCTTTTACTACAATCTAATGTTGAACTGAAACTTCCACTGTCCTCCATAAATCGCTGTTATGTAAAGATAAAAGACATTAGTTAGAAACTGATAGTAAGGCAGTCATGATCTGTAAAAAGAACAGGAGTTATGATTCCTTTTTTTTTCTTCATAATCACAATAGAATCCTTAACCTTAAAAGAAATCATGTTAAGTTTCCATAACAAAATCAGATTCAAAACAGTCCTGGAACTCAAGCTCCAGGGAATAAAACACAAACATTCAATCACCAACTAACAAATGTTCACTCAAACCAAATCACAAAGGGTTAAACTTCCTACCAGCTGTACAGCTCTGTACATTCTCTCTCTCTCTCTCTCTCTCTCTCTCTCGCACATTGACATATAAACTCAGATATTCACAAACCCAGTCTCCGTCCGATCTGTACTTTGGCCAGAAGACAGCGGGACGAAGAATGGAGTCCTTAGTCCATACAAAGCAACAATATTTAATCATCTTTCGCCCTTGCACAAGTATTATTTTGCCAATTTCCACAACGTCCTGCCCAAAGGACTTTCCGGAGGAATGTTGTAAGGGACCCCGCCTCCATTTCCATTGCCGTTTCCTTACTTTGTTTCCCCGGAGGCTTTTTCCTTACCCACAGCGCAAGCCATAGTGAGTTCCTTCGTTAGTCCCGTATTAACTACTAAAACTCAATCCCGGCCACCAAGGCAATACTTAAAAGTCAATTTTCTTACCTTGGTCTGTGCACAGAATTGCCTGGCCGCTTTTATCACCGTGTCTTCTATCGAGCTCCTATCACTGTCTGATTCAGATGTCTCTCTTATAGGATTCACATCAGTCACCCAAGGGAGCAGACCAAACCGGGACACGAGACCGCTCCTCAATGGGGAACGGGACGCGTCTTCCCAGTGTCCAAGGCCAGCCACTCCCCCCGGTGATGGAAGAAAATCCCGGACACGAGCCCCCAATTGTGAGAAACAAAAGCTCACTCACTTTAATAATTTCAGTCCGAGACAAATATCTGAATCAGCCGTTTATTTGTACACCTATAGGTGGGTGCTTTATCTAATTACCAGGTAAGGCAATGACAAAATGCACAGTATATCCCAAAAACCCCTTGCAATTTATACTGTTTTTTCCCATATGTTTTCCTTATTCCATTGTCTGTTCCCTGCTTCGCTTATATCACTCATTTCCTTAAGACTTATCCCACAACTTCTGTTTATCCTGTCTTGTCCGTGACAAACTCTTATCTCTGACTCCCATAAGGGTGTTTGACGTCAGTCTATTGTAGATTATTGATTAGGCATATCTTTTCTTCTATCAGCATCTATTTCCATCCAGAGGCCACTTTGACCTCTTTGATTAGGGTTTGTTCCTGTGTCTCCGAGTAGGGGAAACAGATGCTTTCCTGTTTGCCCATATATCCACCATTGTTCTGTATTCACGTCTCATGCTAACATCTCCTTTCTTTTTGCTGAATATGTATTTTCTCATTCCTGTTCTGTATCAGAATTTATACTTGCAGAAATAACATTAATTCATTTATATCCCACAGAATGATGACGAAGTTATTGATTTTTACTGCCCAATTCCAACAGCCGACCTTGTCCCAACAATAGTCTTCACTCCTGACCGAGAAAAGCTGTCTGTTATGAATTAGTATCTTTGTCAAGCAGCAAAGTTACATTGCATGGAGTCACGCAATCTGAAATACATCAGAGCACCTTCCAGCAACTGGAGCATGCTGGTGGCCTCGGACAAAGAAAGTAGTTTCAAGGAAATATGATGTGCTTCAAAATGCCACGGACACAGAAATGTACATCCGCGCGCGCGTGCGCGACACACACTCATACTCACATTCACACTCTCTCTCACACACACACACACACACCTACACAGAGACAGACACATAGCCATGGATATGCACAGACATACACACACACACCTACACAGAGACAGACACATCGCCATGGATATGCACAGACATACACACACACACACCTACACAGAGACAGACACATAGCCATGGATATGCACAGACATACACACACACACACGCGCACACACACACAAATACACATGCACACACACACACAAATACAGATACACAAATACAGATACACACAAGCACTCACAGAACAAAATGACATCCTGTGTTAAGAATGAACAAAGGTGCACCTCAACCATCACACCTTGAATCTTGGGAGGAGCTGTGTCATTGAAATTGGAGAGGTTACGTCTCCACATTATTTTTCGGGTGGGGTGATGAGTGATATTTTGAGGTAAATGGGAAAGCACTAATTCCACGGTTTTCTCAGGGCAATATCCTCATGAACATTGAAGATAGGAGCAGGAGAAGGCCACTCAGCCCTTTGAGCCTGCTCTGCCATTCATCATCATCCAGCTCAATAGCCTCGTCCTGTTTACTCCCCATGACCTTTGGTCCTATTTGCTCTAAATGCTACATGTAGCCGCGTCTTCAATACATTCAATGCTTTGGCATGAACAAGTTCCTGTGGTAATGAATTCCACAGGCTCATCACTCTTTAGGTGAAGAAATGTCTCCTCATCTCCATCCTACATGATCCACCCCGAATCCTCAGTCTGTGTCCCCTGATTCTGGACACACCCACCATCAGGATTATCCTCCCTTTCTCTACCCTGTCTCGTCCTGTTAGAATGAGATCCCCTCCCATTCGTTTAAGCTCCAGTGAAAACAATCCTAAGCTAGACAACCTGTCCTCATATGTTCGTTCCACCATCCTCGGAATCAGTCAGGTAAACATTCGCTGTACTCCCTCCAGAGCAAGAGCATCCTTCCTCGGAAAAGGAGACCACAACTGCACACAGTGTTTGAGGTGTGCCCTCACCAAGGCCCTGTACAACTATAACAACGTATCCCTGCTCCTGTACTCGAAACATCTCTCAATGAAGGTCAATATAACATTTGCCTTCTTTACTGCCTGCTGCACCTGCATGCGTACCTTCTGCGACTGGTGCACAAGGACATGTGGGCCCTGCAGCATACTCCCCTTTCCCAATTTGCAGCCAGTCAGGTAGTAATCTACCATCTTCCTTTTGTTTCCAAAGTGAATAACCTGACATTTATCTAAAATAAACTGCATCTGCCATTGATTGGCCCGCTCACCCAATCTGTCCAGACCATGCCATAGGGTCTCTGCATCCTCATCACAGATCACCCTCCCACCCAACTTGGTATCATCTGCAAACCTTGAGATGTTACATTTTATTCCTTCATCCAAATCATTAATATATATTGTTAATAGCTGGAGTCCCTGTGGTACCCCACTAGTTACTGTCTGCCTGTTTGACATGGGCCCCTTCAGCCCTCCTCTGTTCCTTCTCTGCCAACCAGTTTTCTATTTATCTCAGTACACTTACCATAATCCCATGTGCTTTAATCCTGTACAGTGACCTCTTAAATGGGGCGTTGTCAAACGCTTTCTGCAAGTACAAATATACCATATTGACCAGTTCCCCTTTGTCAACTCTGATAGTTACATCTTCACAGAATTCCAATAGATTTGTCAAGCGTGATTTCCCCTCCATAACTCCATGCTGACTCTATTTGATTTTGCCACGGCTTTCTCAATGCTCTGTCATAAAGGGTAAAGGATTTGAGAATTTTCCCCACTACTGATCTGAAGCGTACTGGTCTCGAATTCCCTTTCTCTGTATCTCTCTTTCTGCGTGTTGGAGTAGCAGTAGCTGCCCTCCAATCTACAGGGACTGCACCAAAATCTAAAGAATCCTGACAACCAAAGCATCCACTATTTCTGGAACCACTTCCTTAAGTGCTCTGGGATGCAGATTTATCAGGCCCTGAGGATTTATCAGGTTCAATCCCCTCAATTTCCCAGCACCATTTCTCTACTAATATTAACCTCCCTCAGTTCTTCCCTCTCTCTAAATCTTGCATTCTCCAGGATTTCTGGTACTTGATTTGTATCTTCGAGTCAGAGAGTCCTAAAGCACAGAGACATGTCGTTTGGCCCAAAGTGGTCCATACTGACCAAATTGTCCACCCATGCTAACCCCATTTCCCTGCATTTGGTCCACATCCATCTAACTCTTTCCTATCCATGTTTTTTGTCAAAATGCCTTTAAATGTTGTTAATCTACCCACCTCAACCACTTCCGCTGGCTGCTCATTGTATACACGTGCCAGCCTCTGTGTAAACACATTGCCCCTCAGGTTCCCTTTTGTACTTTTCCCCGCTAACCTTAAACTAATGCCATCTAATCCTCGATTCCCCAACCCTGGCAAAAAAGACTGAGTGTATGCCTCTCATAATTTTGTACAGTTCTGTAAGGTCCCCTCTCAGTCTCCTAGACTGCCAAGAAAAGAAGTTCTCGCTTTTTCAGCCTCTCCTTATAACTCAGACCACTGAGGGCGAGCAACATCCTTATAAATTTCTTCTGCACTCTTTCCAGTTTAATAACATCCTTCCTCGAGCAAGGTGACCAATACTGAACACATGCTCCAACTGCAGCCTGACCAACCTCGTGTACAACTGTCCTTTTTTGTGAAGACAGAACTAAAGTATGTATTCAGTTGCTCAGCTGTTCCTTTGTCCTTTGTTATACATTTCCCCATTTTTATCTGTAGGGACCTACATTTGTCTTCACCAATTTTTTTCTGTTCACGTACTGTAGAACCTTGTAGTGTCAGTCTTCATGTTCCCTGCAGCTTACTTCCTTTTGTACTGTGTTTTCCACATTTTAATCAATCCCTTGGTCCTTCTTTGCTGAATTCGAAACTGCTTTCAAACATCAGACCTATTATTCTTCTTGGCCAATCTCTATGCTTCTTCCTTCAATTGGATACTATCTAATTTCCTTTATAAGCCATGGATTGGCCCTGTTACCCATTTTGCTTTTGTACCAGACAGGAATAAATAGTTGTTGCAGTTCCCCCATGATTTCGTTGAATATTTGCCAATGCCTATCTACTGTCGGACCTTTAAGCAACTTCCACTAATCGGTCAACGCCAACTCATGCCTTATATACCTTCATAGTTTCCTTTATTAAAATTTAGCACCCTAGTCTCCAAATCAGCTGGCTCACTCTCCATCCTGATAAGAAAGTTCTATCATGTCATGGTCACTCTTCCCCAAGGAGTCACACGCCGCTAGATTGGCAATGATTCCCTTCTCACTACACAGTACCCAGTCTCAGATGGCCTGCTCTCTAGTTGGTTCATCCACATGTTGGTTCAGAAAACCATCCCATATGTAGGCCAGGAATTCCCCCAAGTAGACACTGTGGCTAATTTGATTTGTCCAATCTGGATGCAGATTAAAATTACCCATGATCACAGATGTCTCCATATCATTAGCTTGACTAATTTCCTGTTTAGGGAGAAAGTGAGGACTGCAGATGCTGGAGATCAGAGCTGAAAATGTGTTGCTGGAAAAGCGCAGCAGGTCAGGCAGCATCCAAGGAGCAGGAGAATCGACGTTTCGGGAATGAGCCCTTCTTCAGGAATGAGGAAAGTGTGTCCAGCAGGCTAAGATAAAAGGTAGGGAGGAGGGACTTGGGGAGGGTCGTTGGAAATGCGATAGGTGGAAGGAGGTCAAGGTGAGGGTGATAGGCCGGAGTGGGGGTGGGGGCGGAGAGGTCAGGAAGAAGATTGCAGGTTAGGAAGGCGGTGCTGATTTTGAGGGTTGGGACTGAGACAAGGTGGGGGGAGGGGAAATGAGGAAACTGGCGAAATCTGAGTTAATCCCTTGTGGTTGTGGTTGAAGGAGCTGCATATCCTTGGTGGGGTGGGAGGGGGAGTTGAACTGTTGAGCCACGGGGTGGTTGGGTTGGTTAGTCCAGGTGTCCAAGAGGTTTTCTCTGAATTGTTCGGTAAGTAGGCGGCCTGTCTCCCCAATATAGAGCAGGCCACATCGGGTGCAGCGGATGCAGTAAATGATGTGTATGGAGGAGCAGGTGAATTTGTGACGGATATGGAAGGATCCCTTGCGGCCTTGGAGGGAAGTGAGGGGGGAGGTGTGGGCGCAAGTTTTGCATTTCTTGCAGTTGCAGGGGAAGGTTCCGGGAGTGGAGGTTGGGTTGGTGGGGGGTGTGGACCTGACGAGGGAGTCACGGAGGGAGTCGTGTTTTCGGAACGCTGATAGGGGAGGGGAGGGAAATATATCCCTGGTGGTGGGGTCTGTTTGGATGTGGCGGAAATGATAACGGATGATCCGATGTATATGGAGGTTGGTGGAGTGGTAGGTTGAGGACCAGTGGGGTTCTGTCCTAGTGGCGGTTGGAGGACCGGGGCTCAAGAGCGGAGGAGCGGGAAATGGAGGAAATGCTGTGGAGGGCATCGTCGAATTTCCTGTTTAATACTATTCCAACATGATCACTGCAGTCTGGGGGTCTCTGTGTGACACCCACTAATGTTTTTGTCCCTTGGTATTTCACAGTTCCACCCACACAGACTCCACATTGTCGAAGCTAATGTCCTAAAAAGAGATGAACAAAAATACGTGACCAGGAATTGAGATATTTTTGCACAAATATTGATCTTGGTTTAATGCTAATTAGCCTTGTCGACTTTCAATGAATTGCTTCGTAAAATCTGGGGCCACTAACAGAATATGATGAGCTAGAACATTTGTGGAATTGTTTTCTCACTAAATGAACATAGATACATTTTGTTGAGATTTTCACAGTAGATGACAGTGCTTCTCCAGCAGTTGGAAGTGAGGGCTGATAGTAGATCCTTCACCCAACACCTTCACTCATAAAACGTTAAGGCACACAAAAGATTGACTGAGGCTACTTAGTTTAACATCATTTATTGAAAAAAATGGTCGAGTGTTTAAAAAAGGATGTTATAGCAGAAAACTGAGAATGGCTTTATAAAATGGAAATCTTGCCTGATAAAAGTATTGGAATTCTTGGAGAAAATGGAGGAAACCGTGATTGTAATATGTTTTGATTTTCTGAAGGTGTTTGATAGCACCCATGCATAAGATTACTGAATAAGATAGGAGCCTTGGCTTTGGAGGTACTGGATTAACACGGAGAGAGGATCTTTGAAATCCCAATCAGAAAAGTTTGATTAAGAGTTTTATTTTACAGAATGTCAATCTGTGGAGTACCACATATATCTGTTCTGGGGACAAAAAAAAAAATTACAAAGTATTTTGATGACTTAGATGAGGAAAGTGAGTATATTGTAGGTAAGTTTGCGAATGACTCAAAATTGGAGCAGAGACAAGTGATGAGTATGACACAAAAAGAAGTTTGTGGAGGGATACAGATAGGACAAGAGAGTGAACAACGAGCTTTGCATAATAATGTAATGTGGATTAAATAAATGAAAACAGACATAAACAGTGAAGTTATGCATTTTAACGGGCAAGATAGAGATTGAATTCAGAAATCTATAAGGAGTCAGCATCTCCGAACCACAAAAAAGTTAGCTTTTAATTTCAACTGTCAATAAGGATGGCAAATGTCATGTTGGGGTTTGTTTAAAAACTAATGGAATATTGAGATTATGAACAGTCAGATAGAGGAGCTAATGTGTGGCTGAGGAGCTGCTGCAGGGGTTAGGATTCCCATTTTTCAATCACTGGGATCTATTAGGGATAGAAATGACCTGTATAAGAGGGAGCTGAATTGGAAGGGGACCGATATTCCTGTGGGGAAATTTGCTAGCGGTATGCTGAAGGTTTTAAACTAGTAAGGGGGATGGTGGGAACCAACAAGATAGTGAGAAAAGAGAAATGTTTGAGGTGAGATGCGGTGAGCAAATTTAGGGTTCAAGGCAGACAACAGTTTGGCAAGAGCGAGGTAAGACTGTTAAACTGCATTTACTTTGATGCAAGAGGCCTGACATGTGAGACAGGTGAACATAGGGCATAGATGGGAATGTGGGACAAGGATATCATTGCCATTACAGAAACGTGGCTCAGGGATGAACAAGACTGGCAGCTTAATGTTTCAGGATATAGATGCTATAGAATGTGTAGACAGAGGCGCAAGAGAGGAGATGAAGTGGTGTTTTTAGTTAGAAAGAACATTACAGCTGGATGTAGAGAGGATATTTATTGGAGACTGCCCAGTGAAGTTATAAGGATGAAACTTAAAAATAAGAAAGAGGTGATGACCTTGCTGGGATTGTAAATTGGGCCTCCTAATAGTCAGTGGGAAATTTACAAGACATTATGCTATCTGTAAGAAAAAAGGATAATGGTAGGGAATTTTAACTTTCCAAACAAAGTTTGGGGTAGTGTTAAGATCTTGGAATTTGGAGCAGTTGGTTAATTGTGTACAAGAAAACGTTGTTTTTCAATATGTGGATGCACTTACTAGACAGTTCGCAATACTTGACCTTCTGTTGGGAACCAAGGCAGGGCCAGTGACTGAGGTGTCCATAGGGGTAGGCTTCAGGGAAAGTGATCATAATTCTATTGGTTTAATAATAATGATGAGAAAGGATAACATTGATTTAAAAATTAAAGTTTCAAATTAGAGTGTAGCCAGTTTCGATGGTATTAGACTTTGAGATGTTGGTTGGGGGAGGTTATTCACAGGTAAAGGGACGGCTGACAAGTGGGAGGCCTTTGAGAATGAGACAATGAGAGTTCAGTGATGGTATGTTTCTGTTTGTGTGAAGGGCAAGGCGTGGGAAAAGCTCAATGATGAGGGAAATTGCAACTCCTGTCCAGAAAAAGAAGGGAGCATTCATCAGATATAGACAACTGGGATTGAGTGATCCTGAGAAGGGTATATGGGCAGTAGGAGTATACTTAAACAGGAAATCATGAGGGAAAAAGGGGACATAAAATTGCTTTGGCAAATAGAATTAAGGAGAATCCGAAAAGATTCTAAAATTATTTTAAGGTTTAAAGAATAACTAAGGAGAGAATACAGGCCTTAAAGATCAACATGGCTTTCCTGCATGTAACCACAGGAGATGGCAGAGACACTAAGGAAATATTTTGCATCAATATTTACAGTAGACAGGAGCATGGAAGCTAAGAAACTTGTGAAATAAATAATTTGATCTCTAAAATGAGTTCATTTTACAGAAAAGGAGGTGTTGGAGGTCTTAAAGTAGAAAAATGGAAATAAATCCTGGAGACCTGATTAGGTATTTCCCAGAACTTTGTGGGAAGCTAGGGAAGAGATTCCTGGACCCCTTGCTGAGATATTTGGATCGTTGATAATCATAGATGAGATGCCAGAAGATTGGAGAGTGACTAATGTGGCAGCATTATTGAAGACAATTGTATGGAAAAGCAAGGGAACCATAAACTGGTGAGCCTTTCACACCAGAGATGCTACCAGACCTTCTGAGCATTTCCAGCAGTTTCTGCTTTTGTTTCTGATACACAGCATCCACAGTTCTTTCAGTTTTTATTTAGCAGTTAGAGAACATTTCTTTTTGAATTGGAGGCGTGTTAGAACATAACAACATCCAAACATAAGAAATACAGTCAAGAGTAGGCCATCTGACTCCATGAGTCAGCTCTGCCTTTCAATAATATCGTGGATCATCTTTCAACGGACTGAGACTCCACTTACCCAACCCTCACTATAACCCTTCATTCCTTTATTCTTCACAAATCTATCTTCACCTTTAAAACATTCAACAGGTTAGCCTTAGCTGCTTCACTAGGCAGGGGATTCCAGAGATTCACAACCCTTTGGGTGAAGACGTTGGCTTGACCAGCTATCCTTAGTAGCCACACACGCAGATGACAAGCAACATGAGTTTGACTGGGACAACACTACTATTGTAGGACAAGCCAAACAGAGAACAGCCAGGGAATTCCTAGAGGCATGGCACTCATCCACAGATTCAATCAATAAGCACATCGACCTGGACCCAATATATCGGCCACTGCAGCGGACAGCTGGAACTGACAACCGGAAGCGGCAGATACAAACCACTTTAAATGCCAGAGGAAAGATCACAGAAGCGCTTCACAGGAGGCTCCCAAGCACCGAGGTTGTCACCGAGACAGGGGATGAAACGTTTGCAACACAAATTCCCAGCTCGGTGAACTGAACCACAACAACGAGCACCCAAGCTACAAATCTTCTCACAACTTTGAGCCTCCCTGCTTCTGTCTTATCTATCGCATTTATAATTTTACAATCCCCTCCCCCATTCTTCTGAATTCCAATGAGTATAATCCCAGTCTGCTCATAAGATAACCCCCTCATTTCCAGAATCAACGTAGTCAAACTCCTCAGCAAACCCCACCCCAGTGCCATCTCATGTAAGGCGATGAAAAGTGTACAGAGTACTCCAGGCGTGGCCACACCAGCGCCCTATACAGCTCCAGCAGAAAGTCCTAATTTTAAACTCTATCCACTGGCAATGAAGGACATTATTCCAATTGTCTTCCTAATTAGCTACTGGACTTGCAAACCAGACTTTTGTGTTTCATGCACAGGAACACCCAGGTCCCCCTGCACAGCAGCATTCTGTAATTTTTCACCATTTTAAAGTAGACCACTTTGTTATTATTCCTACCAAAATGGATGACCTCACGTTTACTAACATTGTACTCCATCTGCCAGACCCTTGCCCACTCCCTTTACCTGTCTATATCCTTCTGCACACTTTGCTCTATCACTCATTTAAGTGGCTTCTGCGAACTACAACACACTACACTTGGTCTCTAACTCGAATCAATCTCCCTGAATTGTACACAATTGCTGTCCCAACAATTTTAAACAGTTGCATTCTCAACACAGATCCCTGAGACACATCACTAGCCACTGATTGTCAACCAGAAAAACACCCATTTATCCCCACTTTTTGGGTTCTGTTAGTTAACCATTCTTCTGTCCATGCTAATGCATTGCCCGTAACACTGTGCATCTTTATCTTATGCAGCAGCCTTTTGTGCAGCACTTTGCTGAATGCCTTTTGGAAATCCAGATACACCACGTTCACCAGTTCCCCATTGTCTACCACGCTCATTATAACCTCAAAGAATTCCAATAAATCAGTTAAAGATGACTTGCCTTTCATGAACCCATGATTCATTAAATAAATGTAGGTGTTGCATTTTTGTAAGGCAAACCAGGGCAGGACTTATATAATTAATGGCTGGGCCTTGCGGAATATTGCTGAGCAAAGAAACCAAAGGGTGCAGATGCATCATTCCTTGAAAGTGGAGTTGCAGGGAGACAGGGTGGGGAAAAAGTGTTTGGCAAGCTTTCATTCATTGGTCATAATGTTAAGTGTAGGAGTCGAGATGTCATGTCTCAGCTGTGCAGAACATTTGTGAGGCCACATTTGGAATTATTATAGACAAATCTGGCTGACCGTTTCTATGAAGGATTTTGTGAAACTTAAGAGGGTATAGAAAAGATTTCCAAGAATGATGCTGGAACTGGAGTGTTTAAGGTATAAGCTGAGGCTGAATAGGCTGGGGCTTCTCTTTTCCCTGCAGTGAGAGAAAAGGAGGCTATGGAGTGGCCTGAACAAGACTTATAAAATCATGCGGGGCATTGATATGGTGAATAGCCAAGGCCATTTTCCTCGAGCGGGAGAGTCCAAAACTAGAGGACAGCGGTTTAACGTGAGAGGAGATACGTTTGAAAAGAACCTGAGGGGCAACCTTTTCATGTGTATGTGTGGAAAAAGCTGCCAGCGGTAGTGGTGGAGGCGGGTTCAATTACTGCATTTAAAAGGCACTTGGATTGGTGTATGAACAGGTACCATTTAGAGGAAGATTGGCCAAATGTTTGGCAAATGGTACTCAGTCAGATTGGGATTTTAGTCAGTGCAGTTGGGCCGAAGGGTCTGTTTCTGTGCTGGATATCTGTATGACTATAATGTTTGTTAAAACTGAAAAGAAGCTGTATTATTACCACAGCTGGAATACTGTGACCTGTTCTTGGGACTCATATCACAAAGAAAAGGTACACTGGACAGAGAGACAATCCACACGAGGTTCAGTCGACTGATCCTGAAGATGGCGGGACTGTCTTGAGAGTAGAGATTGAGTCGTTTGGGCCTATACTCATTAGAACATAGAAGATTCAGTACTGACATTCTGAAACATCTATTATTTTCAGGAAACTTGATGGTGTGAATGCAGAAATGTTGTTTCCCCTTGTGGGAGAGTTTCGGACCAGGGAGTAGAATCTCTGAATTAGAGGTCACAAATTTCAGGCAGAAGAGAATTTTGTCTCCCAGAATGTAGAGAATTTGTGGAATTCTTTACCACAGAAAACTGTCGAGGTTGGATCATTCAGTATTTTGAAAGCGGAAATGGACAGATTTTGATTCGTAATTGAATCAATGCTGACAGTTAAAACGCTGGAAAGTGGAGGTGAGGATGATCAGCTTAGTCATGATGTCATTGTTTGGAAGATCAAACCCCATTGGCTGAACAGGCTGCTTCTGGTTCCCTATCATTGACCTTTGCTCTAAGTTAGTCTTTTCAGAATTATCTCGGCCTCATTTAAATTAACCCCCATTTCATGTTTGAAGCCCGGCTGCTTCAATGCCTCCTCATCATGAAAAAAGACAGGGATCGCCTTTCTCCCTGTTTGATGGCATTGCATTCTGCCTCTAATGCAGTGACTGCATTTATAGTCCTCCAGTTCTGTTGAATATTTGTCAAACACAACCACAGCTATCACAGAAAAGGTTAAAGACAGATCAAAACTACATTTAAACTACCATATCAAACGCATTGTCATTATGCATTGCATGGAATACACACATTGCATATTAAAGGTCTCTCTGCACTTATCCATTAAACACTGCAAGGGTTGTTCATCGATGATTTGCTTATGTGTGTAAGTATGTCTGTGCCTGTAGATGATATTCTACTTGTATAACAAAGTTTCGATGCATCGTGTTGTTCCCTTTTTATTCTGGTATCAAGCATTTCAAAATCAGAATGACAGTGGGTAGGAGTTCAAGCCCCTTTACACGGCTTCATCAAATGTTTTCTGTGATGGTACAGCTCATGTAATGTGCTGGGTAAATCTCCCTCTATATTGTGCTGTCCAATGCAAACATGTCAAATACATTTTGGTTTAGACACAGTATAGATCCGCATCCAGGATTCCCTAAAAAAAAACCCTCCCAGAGCAGGTACAACACAGAGTTGACACAGAATAAATCACCCTCTACAATATTAAACATTCCATGAGATGTGCAGTAAAAGTTAATTATAGACTAAATATGCATTGCACTGAACCATTAAACATTCCTCAGCCAAGAATAATACTGCTGAGTAACAATGAAAACACTATCACAGTAAAGTCTTTCCGATCAAGCATTTCCAGATCACTCAATACTCAGACAGATCTTTGAGAAAATCTGGTTGTACTGACTCAAATCTCTCGAAAGAAATGGATGAATTTGGCTGAGAGCATACGTTGGTGAGGTGTTGGCTTCATGTTATTAAGGAAAACGTTGTCCGATTGTGGAGAGGCAAAACAAGGCATCAGATATAAAGGAAAATGGGGGGAGGCAGGAGGGGAAGAGAGAAAAAGAGAGACAGAAATATTAGCTGTGCCAATGTATCACTTAATTATAGTTTTTTTGGACTAAACATGACAATTGATACCTCTGTCATTCAACAAGTATACAAATTATGTATTAAAAAGTCCTAACATCAATTAATATTGGAATCCATTGAGTTATTTGCATTTTTTCCACAATTCGTGTGCTGTGCTTGTGGGGAAATATAAATTGCGGTTTTGTTGTTCTGTAATTTATTCTGAGAATTCTATTTCTGTGTTTATTTACATAAATGCTTAATTGGTTTCAATGAAGTGATGGGGACAGCAAAGCCAGATGAAAGAAGTGATTTGTTGGTAAGATTCAAATCGAAACAAGTTTATTTTAAGAATAGTGACCATTTTCAGAAGTGAATACCAATTTATGAAGACGAATTGCAACAGATTTTATTTATTTCTGAATGATAAACACAATTTAAAACTTTTATTTAGGTTAAATATTCAGTGCTGAAAATTCTGCAATTAAACTTCAATGTTGAACTGGATCTACTCTGAATGTTGCTGCTGAAAATGTGTTGCTTATGCCTGAAATATCGATTCTCCTGCTCCTTGGATGCTGCCTGACCTGCTGCGCTTTTCCAGCAACACATTTTCAGCTCTGATCTCCAGCATCTGCAGTCCTCACTTTCTCCTACTCTGAATGTCCCACTAATTTATATTGTAGTCCGTTTAGACGGTGCATCATCACTCAAAGTGCATTTTAGAATATTCACATGAAATATTTGAAATGACATCAGGAACTGCGCAACAATTACATTTAATTGATATAGTTGTTGTGAGGTTTTGTTACACGTATTACTTTCTGGTAAGGGTCAGCAATGAGTCCCTATCCCCAACTGTCCATTCAATAGCTTGCTAAAGCCACTTCAGAACACGGTGGGTCTGGAATCTCATGTCAGCCAGACCATGGAAAGGTGACAGATGCCTTGTCATTCATGAACCAGCTGTTTTTGTATTTTCCCATTGACTCGGGTGACATAGTCACCATTTGGCTTTCTTTCCGATTCCAGGCTTTCTTAGAATTCAAATTTCACCCTGGGCAAACGATGGTATTCCAAACCCCGTCCATTCAGCATCAAACTGGAGTTTGGGAATACTGGTGTCATGGTGTCACCGCTGTGATCCTAATATTGGGAATGCACAGAAAGCGGCCACAAACAGAAATGCAATAAATCTGACACTTTACCTCATGAACAGATATAGGAGTGCAATACTGGTAAGAACTCTCCTGCTGTTCACAGCAACATCACAGGAGACTTTGCATCCAGTCATCAATCTAAACTGTGTACCGGACTCTGTCTGAAGAGCCTGACTCACTGTAATTTGCATTTTTTGAATTCTTCACTGACTTATGAAAAAGTTAGTCACATATCCCAAGAAGATGGTCATCAGCTACCTTTTTGAAGGCCTGCCATCTTGCTCGGCTAATTATGGTTGATCTTTCTTAAGAAGCTTTATTACAACCAAATGGCTTCTCAGTCGAGACTGTAGTGCTGGAAAAGTACAGCAGGTCAGGCAGCGTCCGAGGAGCAAGAGAATCGACGTTTCGGGCATGAGGCCTTCATTAGGATACCTGATGAAGGGGTTATGCCTGGAACGTTGATTTTCCTGCTCCTCGGATGCTGCCTGATCTGCTGTGCTTTTCCAGCACTACACTCTCAACTCTGATCTCCAGCACCTGCAGTCCTCACTTTCTCCTGATGGGTTCCTTAGTCAGGTTCGGCACAGGAAATGACCATCACCTTATTGTTGAACGGGTAGTGCAGGCCAGGTAGGAAGGTCAGACTTCCTCCTCTGAAGGACAATACTGAACCATGTAACATGCTTCAAACCTTTGGTAGGTCTGTGATTATCGTTCATTATTCCAGCATTTTCATTTCATACTCTTTTATTAATTGAAGCTACCATGGTAGGGACTGATTCTGGAACTTGACTCCAAACCTTTTGATCGCTTATTACATACTCATAATGCGTCCTCAACCACTTTATCAAACTGTCATGTTAGCTTCAATGATTTTTTTATTGACTCCTAGAACATGGTAGTTGCTTTTAGTTGTCCGTAGTTGTCCTTCAGCAGATGGCAGTAAGCTGCCTTTCTGAAATAACATGTTCCAAAATGGCCTGAGGAAGGGAATTCCAGATTTTGACCCAATTACAGTAAAGGATCGGTGACATATTTCCATGTCAGGATGCCGAGTGTTTTAGAGAGGAGCTTACAGTGGTGCTGTTCCCTTGTATCTGCTGCTCCTGTCCTTCGAGATGCAAGTGGTAGTGGGAAGGTACTGTCTCAGGAAGTGGCTAAGTTTCTGCAGTGTAGGATTTTAGATAGTGCATATGGCAGGTACTAAGAATCAGATTTGGAGGCAATGGACACTTGTGGATGTGCTACTGATCAAGTGGGATGCTTTGTCCTGGACAATGCCAAGCTTCTTGAGTGCAGTTGAAGCTGTTCCTATCCAGTCAAGGGGCGAGCTGTGCTGTTAGCCTCCGGACCTCTGTCTCTTAGACAGTCAATTGGCTTTGCGAGTCAGGAGGGTAAGTTACTCGCTGCAGTATTCCTAGCCTCCGGCCTGCTCGTACAACCATTGTATTTATATGGAGTGTCCAGCTCAATTTCTAATGAACAATAAAACCCAGGTGAGGGATTCAGTGATGGTAACACTATTGAATGTCAAGGGGTTTTGGTTAGGTTGTCTCTTATTGTCAATGGTCATTGTCTCGCAGCTTTGTGGTGTGAATGCTATGTGCCACTTGTCAGCTCAAGTCTGGAAATTGTCCAAATTTTGTTGTGTTTGAATATGGACTGAGGAGTCACAAAAAAGTGCGAGATTAATGCAGATTTCACTTCTGACCTTCTGATGGAGGAAAGGTTATTGCTGAAGCAACTGAACATGATTGTGCCAAGGACACTTTCTTCAGGAACTCCAACAGAGATTTGCTTTGGCTGAGACGACTGCCCTCTAACAAGCAAAGCCATCTTTCAATGTGTGAGGTATGACTGCAGGCAGCAGGGAGGTTGTCACCTGATACCCATTGAACCCAGTTTTGCTAGGCTCCATAATATCACACTCTGTCGAATGTGACCTTAATGTCAAGGGCTGTCACTCTCCCCTCATTTCTGGAATTCAGTTCTTTGTTCGTGTTTAAATCAAGTCTGTAATTCAGACATGAGCTGAGTAGGCCTTGCGTAACCCACATTTACGCAGGTTATTGCTGAGCTCGTGCTGCTTGATAGCACCTCCCTACACCTAACTCATGATTGAGCATGGACCGATGGGGCAGTAATTCGCCAGGGTGGTTTGACCTATTTTCTGTGCACAGGACGTGCCTGGCCTATTTTCCACATTGTTCATGCCAGTGTTTTAGCTGTACCTGGATTGCTTGGCTAGCACAAGTCACCAGTATTATTGCCAGAATTTTGTTAGGCTGTGTAGCATTTGCAGTAACCCCTGCAGCTCCCCCCCCCCCCCCCCCCCCACACCCCGCCCAACAGTGCCTTGATTTCACATGGAGAGAGGCGAATTCCCTGCTGACAGGTAGCTGTGATATTGGTGATCTATGGAAGATGCCGAGATGGATTAGACAATTGGCACTTCTGGCTGAAGAGTGCTGTGAATACTTCAGCCTTAACTTTTGCGCTGATGTGTTGTGCTCTCCAAAGCAGAGCAAGGGAATATCTGTGGAGCTTATTCCTTCAATGAGTTGTTTAATTCTCAACTTTAATTACGACTTGATGTGGCAGCACTGTGGGCTCAGACCCCTGTTTCGTGAATGAATGGTCTAGCCACAATATCTCCAGACTATAATTCCAACCCCCACGCCATAATGTGGATATTCACAACAGAAGATCGCTTATCCTTTGTATTGTGTAGATTTCAACAATGCATCGTATATTCGCTTAAATTGTTAGTCTCGAAAATGCTTTACTTCACAGACTTTAGTATATAATGTTCTGGTTTCAATTCTTCTCTCCGACAGGCAAGGTCATCGATGTCACACTGGCTTTCCTCCTCACTAATTGCAAAACCAAACGTTTTTCACCTCATCTTTGAACTTACTGATCACAATTGCTACATACTTGACTAGACCGTTCATATACGCTGCAAACATCAAAGGATCCAGCAACCAGTCATGTAGTAAACCACTGGACACAAGATGTCTTCACAATGACTACCTTCGACCATTACCTTCTGCCAACAAATAAAACTTCGATGCATTTGCCAAACGGCACCAGATCCCATGAACCCTTACCATATTAAAGATGCAAGATCTGGTCAAAAACCTGATTGAAGTCAAGAAGCATTACATCCACTTTTTACACCCGATGTTACATCTCATTGCCTCTCCGGAAAACAGAATCAACCACTTCCGATATGATATCACTTCCACCAAAGCCATGCTGAATTTTATTGCTTAAACCTTACAATTCCAACTTTTAATGAATGCTGTCTCTTAGATTTACTTATTAACTTCCCTCAAGCTTTCTACTTTTAAACATAGGTTTATGAGTGAAACTACACATTGTCACTTAGCTCCTTTCACCCGATGACAACTCTTCTTATCTCTCTGACAGATAATTTACTCTAGCTGAAATAATCTTGTGTCTCTTCTGTTTCATTCTGGGAAATGGGAATGGACTTGAATACAGTGTTGAAACCAACAGCAATCTGTCCGTTTGTTCTTGACACTGTCAGTGTGAGTTCCCCCTCAGAGGCAGGAAGACTTTGTGCTGATAATACGGAAAGTAACGCCTGATGTATCATTCTCAGCTGGCACACAACTTCCCGTTTCTATGTGCCAGCAGCAAGCCACACATCTCACTTCTGATCAGAAAATAAACAAAGGGGATGCAATCTAGCGGAAACATCTGCCAATGTGGCTTATATCAGGACACAGAGTATGAAGTGATCACATTGAAGTGACATTTGCAAATTGACCTTTCGATCTCTGTTTCGCGGTCTGATTCCAGGACATCATTGGACGAGTCTCTCGACCATCTAACAAGCTCATTCGATTCACTAACGTCTGGGACATATCGACATGCACCTTGTCATGTCTTTGATCTTGTACTACTTGTTACTCTCTTTTCAGATTGAATGTTCCCAGTTTTTGATTCTGTCTTCTGTATCAATCACCTTCCCAGCCGAATACATTCTGTTTGATCTGTTTCCTAAATTTTGATCAACTAAACAAATAATACAGTTTTGTACAGACAGGCATGTCAGTGTGTCAGATTAACAGAATCAATATATGGAGAGATCACCTTGGCTGTATCAAACTCTGACCGACATTGAATTCAAATAAAGCACAGCACTGTATGGTTTCAATCTTTGCAAATCCTCTCTCTTTGAAAGAGCTTGTTCTAACGGTTAATTCTTTTCTTGATTATTTCAGAAACTATGACTAAAAATCCCTATTTTTAACAAAGTTTCAAATATTATTAAAAGTTGCAGCCCTGGCATTTCCTACAGTGAGCTTTGTGGTGTTTAAATGTTCTGGTCAAAATGTGCTTCAAGCAGAAGATTTAAACATTGGTTTCTCCGAGTTCCCAGCCATTGCCCTTGCAGTTCCATAATAACTGCAAGCTCTTGCTCAGCCCCAGAGAGAACAGAATGTCCAGGCCCCGAACACATCCAAGCGCCATGATGTAGGCCTCAAAGCCCTCCGTTTCTTCCTGTCACGCCAAACCAAGCAGTACATGCTCAACCTTAACTACATTTCCTTTCAATCCTCCCACTTCCTCCAAACCAAAGGGGTAGCCATGGACACCTGTATGAACCCCAGCTATGCCTGCCTCTTCGTCAGATATGTGGAACAGTCAGTCTTCCACAGCTACACCGATATCATTGCCCACCTTTACCACCGCTACATTGATGACTGTATCAACGCCACCTCATGCTAGCACAAGGAGATTGAACAGTTCATCAACTTTACTAAAGCCTTCCACCCTGACCTATACTTCACAGGGACCATCTCGGACACCTCCCTCCCTTTCCTAGACCTCTCCACCTCTATCTCAAGTGACCGACTAAACTTTTAATGCAAGCCCACTGACTCCCACAGCTACCTGGGCTACACTCCTCCCACCCAACCTCCTGTAAAAATGCCATCCCTTATTGTCAATACCTCTGCCTCCACCGCACCTGCTCCCAGGAGGACCAGTTTCACCATAAAACATCCCGGATAACCTCCTTTTTCAAAGACTGCAATTTCCCCTCCCATGTGGTTGACGATGCCCTTGAACCCCAACCCTCCAATCGCAACAGGGAGCCCTCCTGGCCCTCATCTTCCACCGCACCAACCTCGCATACATCATATCATCCTCCGCTGCTTCCACCACCTGTAAACAGACCCCATCACTCGGGGTATATTTCCCTCCCTACCCCTATCTGCATTCCAGAGACACCATTCCCTCCGCGACTCCCTCGTCAGGCCTATGCCCCTCCACCAGCCCACACCTCCCCCCTCACCTCCGACAAGGCCCCAAATGATCCTACCACATCCCGGAGCAATTTATCTATACTTCCACAAATGTCATCCACTGTGTCTGTTCCACCTGCTGTGGTCTCCTCTACATCAGGGAGACAGGACACTAACTTGCGGATCATTTCAGAGAACATCTCTGGGACACCCGTTCCAACCAACCGCACGGCCCCGTGGCTGACCACTTTAACTCCCTCTCCCACTCCACTAAGAACAGGCCGGTCATATTCTGTTCATTTCTAATGAATAAATACAAAATAACCGAGCCTGAATTTGGGATGATGTTAACAGGATTTATTTTGATCTAAGCATGAACAGATTATTTTGACAAAACAGGTGGAGAGATTCACTTCCTGAAAAAGCAGCTCAAGTGGTATAAGCTGGCACCAAACCGAGTTTGGTCAATACTGAGACAAAAATACAGCATACAGTCTTGAGTGAAATAAATAAAGAAACTGTGTTAGCTCCGGAACAAGATAGAGTGTATTAAATATGAACAAAGACACAAGTATTTTAGGATATAATAGAAAAGTAATTTATAGTATATTGAAATGCAAACAGAGATGTGAATTTGTGTCTCGACATTCTTCCTAGCTAAATTAATCATTTCAGAAATGCCTTTGTTAAATTTCATGAATCATTTGTTGGTCCATTCCACGAACCTTGCGAGGTCCTTGTTAAATTCTGAACCATCACCTTCCAGGTTCACAGTGGTTGCGAGTTTCATGTTACAGCAAATTGTGAAGTTGTGCACTGTATGCCAATGTCTTCGTTAAAAATTTAAAGCAATCACAGCTCCAAACATTTACAAAATATCACTATGGATCTTCCTGGAATCCAAAAAAAATTGTCCCTTTGATCAATGATTTCTAAAATTTACTCACATATCTGTTGTGAAGGACGTTTTCAAATAACTTGAAGTGCAAATGGTTCACATCAGTCGGAATACAGTAACATTTCATGTGTTACCCCACACAAAAAGAAATCAAGCAATATTCACGAGTTGCTCTCAGCAAGTCTATGATGGATTGTTTTATCAAACAAAATCATTTCCAATGTTGTGAGGGCTCGTCTATCTTCTGTGCAATGGTCTGAATTTTGTGTCTGACTGCAGATGAAACTGGCTGACCTGGGTAAAAGTACAGTTTGTGCCTTTCACGTTGTTAATGTATATTGCTGACTTTAGTTGAAAAAGTGATGTTGTCCCAAGCATCGTCTGGCACCATTAATTAGACCATTAATTTCCACATCACTAGCCAGACTATCAGGGGGAGTGTATTGATCTCATTGAAACGAATACTTGGAATATTTCCGGTATGAATCATGTCTCTGAACGAGACATAGAACAATACAGCACAGAACAGGCCCTTCGGCCCACGATGTTGTGCCGAACATTTGTCCTAACTTAAGCACCTATCCATGTACCTATCCAATTGCCACTTAAAAGTCACCAATGATTCTGACCCTGCCACTGCCACAGGCAGCACATTCCATGCCCCCACCACTCTCTGGGTAAAGAACATACCCCTAACATCCCCCCTATACCTTCCACCCTTCACCTTAAATTTATGTCCCCTTGTAACACTCTGTTGTACTCGGGGAAAAACTCTCTGACTGTCTACTCTATCTATTCCCCTGATCATCTTATAAACCTCGATCAAGTCACCCCTCTTCCTTCGCCTTTCCAATGAGAAAAGGCCTAGCACTCTCAACCTATCCTCGTATGACCTATTCTCCATTCCAGGCAACATCCTGGAGACAAAGTAGGAAAGATGACTTTCGAGTAGTGGGAAGTTTTCACGACAGAGAGAGATCACTTCGCCCGTCGCACCTGTATCGCGTGAAGACAAAGCCTTCCAGCCAACACCCACTTTATAGCATGTTGTCCATAACCCTGCAGGTGATAGCACTGTAAACATTCGGGAACATTGTGTCGGGTCTAACCCATTATCAACATCGATATGATCTCCAATGCTGTAAATCCTGGCTTATGAGGAAAAAGTAGGGGCAGAACTGTATCAATATTCAAACAGTTGGTGCAGCCCTGAGGAGCTAATAGGCCCTTTTCTAAACGTTGTTCCTCAGGATATTTTGACTATTCTTGACTTAATATCATTGTAAACTGACATGAAAAAAATGCAGATATGTTCCCCAGAAATGCTGACAGCAACATACCTTTATTCAGCCAAGATCAGCAACATGAATTAAGAAAGTTTTAAAAAAACTTTCTTTTAACTGATTATTGACAACACAGATTTCACAAAATGCAAAGTACAGAGGGGAAGGGTGGAGGGGTGGGGGTGGGCGATGTTCACTATTCCCTGATGTCTGGATGCGTTTGTGAGCAACAGATGAATCTGCGAACCAGATTCAGGATGGTACTACAGGTATTTCAGCAGATACTGTGTACACGGAATTCTCCCATAAATCAGCAATGACATGAACATTTATTTTTGATGGTGTTTGAAGCCAACTAAAATTGAACAATATGGTGGGAGAAGTTCCTTTCATTTCTTTGAACTAGTAACAAGGGACACTGTCTGTGGATCTGGGGTGGCAGGAGGATCTTTCACAGCAGAATGTGAGGGAACAGAGTCACCGTTGGAAATCCAGATAGACTGTAACTTTTGTCACTGGAGGGTGAGAGTTCAGGGGGGGGGGGGGAGGGGGGGGGCGGGGGTGACCTCATACAAGTTTATAAAGCCATGAGTGGAAAGGTGAATGGCTCTAATTGACATGATTCATACTGGAAATGTACGAAGCTTTCGTTTCAAAAATATCACATATCAATAAACTCCACCTGACCCTACGGCTAGCGATGGTCTAATTAATGGTGCCAGACAATGCCTGGGACAACATCTCTTTATTCAACTAAAGTCAGCAATATACATTCACAATGTGAAAGGCACAAACTGTACTTTTACCCAGATCAGCCAATTTCATCTGCAGTCAGACACAACTTAAAATTCAGACCATTGCACAGAAGATAGACGAGCGCTCACAACATTGGAAATGATTTTGTTTGATAAAAGAATCCATCGTAGACTTCCTCAGAGCAATTCGTGTCAACAAACTTATTTTTTGTGTGTGTGGGTAGCGCACGAAATGTTACTTTAATCCGATTGATGTGAACCATTTGCACTTAAGAAATTGTTTGAAAACGTCTATCACAGTAGATACGCGAGTAAATTTTACAAATCATTGATCAAAAGGGACAATCTTTTTTGGATTTGAGGAAGATCCATAGTGATATTTTGTAAATGTTTGGAGCTGGGATTGTTTTCAATTTTTGACCCAGACATTGGTGTATTTTCCCTATGGTGGGGGATTTCACCAATAGGGAACATGCTTTTCCAATGAGAGGAGAAAAATTTTAAAAAGAGATCAGAGACAACCTTTTACACAGAGAATGGTTTGTGTGTGGGATGATTGGGTGGTGGATACTTACAACCTTTAGAAGACATTTGGATCAGTAAATGAATATCAAATGTTTGGATGGATATGGGCCAAGTACACACAGGTGGGATTAGTTTAGTTTGGGATTAGGACTGGCATGGACTGGTTGGACCGAAGGGTCTGTAACCATGCTGTATCACGACATGACTCTATGACTATTGATCAGTTTTTCTCAATACTAAACAGTGCTGTAGTGATCCCTGAATGAACTGTTGATGTTAAGGTTGTGTCTGAGACTCTGCGAATATTTCCTTCAATGAGAGGAGGGACTAGTTCTCCAAGTTACACAACTGAAAATAAACTTTTCTCCAGCATTGTTGCTGAGTCGTTTTGTTTCTGTGGAGGCGGTGGTTATAGTTTGCAGTTGGCTTTCCACCAACTGGTCAACCGTGAGACAAAATATCTTTGATCCACTGCAGAAACTCCACCTGCTTCCAGTAAATGAAACTGGGAACTCAAGGACCTTTTCTGCAGTCAGCTTAATTGCTGCCAACTATTGTATCTAGCCGATTAAAGGGAAAATGAATCAACTAAAGTAAAATCCTACCAAACAAATTATATTTTCCCATTTACTCACAATGGACACATTTCACTTGGTATTTCTCCCTTTAAAAGGAAAGTCACTGAATACAGCATTCACTGTATGACTATCAGAAAACAGGACATTGAATGCAGTGACGTTCTGGTTAGTTCAGTCTGTTTATTGAGTATCTTTAAAGCTCCTGAATATGAAGTTAATGGATCCAAAATCCCACATTGCAGTAGCATTTGTTATCATCTCAAAGTAAATTAACAAAATTGAATTGGTTCAAACTCACATCACTTGTTACACCATTCTCAGATTCATGTATCTCATTAAAACTGAGTGGGCCCTTTATACATGGTTAACACTGGTGTAGTGTAACGGTGAATTTTTGCTGATTTTTATGAGTTAACTGCCCTGTCAGAGCTATCAGTGAGCAGAGAAATGTACTGTTTATAACCTACATTCGTGGTAATTATTACTGTAATACTCTCTAACTTAACCAAACATTCCTGATGTACCCTGACTGTTTCCTGCAATGGTTTAGACGTTGAGGATTTTAAAAAAAAGTTATGGACTGTCTTGTTCCAGTTCATTTGATGCTCTTTCAAAAGTTTACCTCGGTGTTATGTATCACTGCGGACTCACATTTTGTTTCTCAAGCACACAGCTTTCCTTTACTGTGCATTTTAGTGTCGGAGCAATTTGAAAAAAAAATGCAGGGAAAGACATTCTGCAATGTAAGGAGGTGCTTCTAATCTCCGGGTCCAAACTGTTTAGTGACATACACTCACATTCTGAACATAATCACTTTAGACATGCTCCATATTAGGTTGCCGAAACTGAATTTAGAAACGCAGATTAGAAATGGTATGTTATTTTGTAATGTGAGAGAGACTTTGAGTGACAGCAAAAATAAAGTCATTCATTTTTTTTGGCTAATAATATTATTGAAGTTCTTTTTAGCTTTATCTGCTTGTGGTGGAATGTAGGATTAAAGGGAGTTAACTTCTAATTGAATATTCTAAATATAATCACTTTGGACACGCTCTGTATTCAGTTGCCTAAATTGAATTTTGAAATGTTTAGTATGAATTACATGTTATTTTTTTAGTGCAACAGAGACTTGCTGTATCCAGGGAAGAAAAGCTCAACTGTTTTATTAGCTAGTAATATGTTTGAACTTTAATTTTAGTTTTATCTGCTTGTGAATGAATGTAGAAATAAAGGGAGCTAACTTCCAGTTAAATTTGTTTTTTTTTTAAAACAAAATACATGCAACTATCATGTGAAACAGACCTGAAGCCACTCAAATTTACTTCCAAAGAAGCTATTCAGCAAAAGAAATATCCCAAGATGTGTATGTGTCCATGTTTAAGCAGAACCTCATGTAAAGACATGATCCAATGTGTTCGGGCTGTACAAGCTGATACCAGGATCCAGTCTGAGCCTCCAGCAGGAAACCAACACGCGGAAGCTGTAAGCCTGCCCCTTCCGATGGCCATATAAATCCTGGGCACTGGACCGTAATTCAACACTCCTGGGTCGGATCTGTTTAGAAAGATCTTAGCAGAACCGCTTCCCACAAGTAATCAGAATGATTGTGTCGACACTTTTTCTCAGTTTGTTACTGACTTTCTTATCATGTGAGTGTTTGTTGTTCAAGTCTCTCTTTGTGACTGTCTCAATGTTAGTCTACTGCAGGAATGTAAAAGACTCAGCTATCATTTCACCAACATTAATGCTCATGGTTTGTTTGTTTTCTTTTTAAAGGTGTCCAGTCGGAGGTTGTTTTGACCCAGCCAGAGGCAGAGACTGGCCGTCCTGCAGGCAGCCTGAAACTGACCTGTCAAACCAGCGGGTTCGATCTTGGCAGCAACGACATGCACTGGGTCCGACAGGTTCCCGGACAGGGTCTGGAGTGGCTGCTGTACTACTATAGTTCATCCAGCAGTAACTATGCACCAGCGATTAAGGGTCGATTTACTGCGTCCAAAGACACTTCAAACAACATTTTCGCGTTGGACATGGGGAACCTGAAGATCGAAGACACCGCCATCTATTACTGTGCAAGAGACCACAGCGGGAGGAACCAGGGCTGGACCCGTTCAAAAACAGCTCGAGGGAACATTTTGTCAATTCCATCATAAACTGACGGTCAGTACGAGTTTTAAATGCAATTATACCAACTGCGATCTGAAGCAGACCTCAGGCTGCCTCTTACAAAACTATCAAAGAGGAAATGTACCATTTAAACTAGCAAACTGCTGACACAATGGGACAATGTTTTGGGCATGTCATATGTACTGCTAACACTTCCATCAATTAAATGCTCGGACAAAGTGTTAGTTTTAATATATCTGACAGCTCAGGAAATCACTGCTAATTGTTATGTCAACTATGGCATTCATTCTAAACATGATCAGAACTAAATGGCTCTTTCAAATGAAAATTGAGACCTCGAGATGTACTGGTCTACATCATTGTGATACTACAGTGGGTCACAGTGTTGTGCACAGCGACATCCTCATACAAAAACCGCACAAGTGTTTATCTCAAATTGGTGATTTCTACCATGGCAGGAGTGAGAAATAATGTGAGATGCAATATAAACGCAATCCAGTAGTGCTAGTTTGTACAAATGTATAATTTTTTCTACCTTCTTCGTGTTGATTGTCAAGTTAAATACAGACCAAACCTGGAAAAGTATTCCAAGCTTTCAAAGTACAATGAATCGTAAAAGCTGAAATAACACACTGAATCATTTTTAGAGGAGTCTGAATCACTGCTTTCTAGGAAGTGAAGAAATTCTCTGCATTTTACAGTTTATAGTCTGTCATAGTATTTGACACAACGTATCTCACAGTGATATAACTGGGGTGACACTGCAATTATGACCAATACAAAAACCTATTCAGCCTCCATTGTTTGAAACTGGTCAGTGATTACTTCTACAAACCGTCTTAACTTGCAGTGCAGTATTAGTTCTGTGCGGTTTTATGCCAGTATCACTATTTAATTTGTAAAAGTGTTGGGTAATTATCGATACACCAGTTGGGGACTTTGAGAATCAGCTCATGTGTTACTCTGTGAAGTATAAAACAGTATTAACATTAATCAAGAATGTTCAGAATTCACTAGCACAATTACGTGATGAAGATTTATCGTGACTTTATTTTGTCTGTGGTTCTGAAAATTTAAAATGATGGCAGATTTTTGATTTGTTTTATGCAGAGCTAGATATTGTGTGACCCAGTCCAGAGAATGTAACACTGTGACTATCTTGATTACTGGGGCCAAGGGACCATGGTGACAGTGACTTCAGGTAAGACCCTTGAACTTTCTTAGTGACTTTTTAAAAACTTTCTATTCATGTGACTAATTTCTGAATTAAATAAAACTCAGTTTCTGTGCTGAGTTTGGTTTGGTTCGGATTGATTTTTGTTCAGACTGATTACAGACTTCAGTTAAGGCTCAGCAAATAGTTACAATGGGGATGATGGAGTCAGTTACTCGGTGTATCTCTTTTTTTGATCAGATGGGCATTCTGTGTGGCTGGGTTACTTGAAACACCTAATGTCTCTTAATCAGTCAGCTATAAATAATGTTTAATGTCAGTGACACCCTGACTGTGAGTTTTATTATCAACAACAAACGCGAAGAATTCAAAGATGTTCGAGACATTACTGAACATGATTAAAATATGCTAAAATATCATTATTAATTTCTTGAATATATGTTCTTACCCTGATTATATTTTCGCATTTATTTTGTTAATTAGTTGATGACAAGCAGGTTAGAAACTGTCATAAAATTTTCTTGCGGTGCTATATTGCATTCCGTTTATTAGATTCTGAGTTTGTTTTACTTGATTCTGTTGAATTGAGTTGATTGGATTTTGGCTTTGTTTTAGTTGGTTCGGTTTGAACTGTGTTGATTGGATTCTGACTTTGTTTTTACTTGGTTTTGTTGAATTGTGTTGATTGGCTTTTGAAATTGTTTTATTTGATTCTGTTGAATTGAATTGTTTGGATTCTGATTATGTTTCATTCAAATCTGTTGTTTTGAGTTGATTGGATTCTGATTTTATTTTCCTTGATTTTGTTGAATTGAGTTGATTGGATCTTATTCAGTTTGTGAAATTGATCAGCGTTTTTATGCTTTCTGTAATCGGTGTTTTCTTTCTGGTGAGGAGATTGACTCTCTGGATTACTTTTCATTACCAATATTTGTGAAGTTCTTTGGCTTTTCATGAATCATTTCTGCATTTGTTAAACTTATATGACACATTTTTCTCTGCTTGATTGAAAACATTACATCCATTTGTAACGGTCTGAAAAACAACTTAAGGCAGAAACCCGGAAGTGTGAGAAATGAAAAAAACGAGTTTTTAATGCATTGACTTTTTAAAAAAAACTCAGTTCTAATTGTAAACTAACTGAATTTTGTTTTGAGTAGCCTCATTCAAAATAAAATTTGGGACTAAAATCTGAAACTGCAGAATTGGTCAGATTATGTAATTGAAACTAACTTAAAATTATAATGTGGTAATATTTGTCCATTCAGTAATTTTGTTTTGACCATGAAGTGATTAATCAATATATGCCTTCAGCCGCTCTACTCTGCGCTGCACAAGATTGTCACGATCAGGAAGGATGTACAGGTTGGAAATAAATTGAACTGTTGCCAGAAACGTTACAGCTTTAAGTGTTACGTCCCCTCACAAACAAGGCTGCTGTTATGACTTGTTATTTCTCTTCAATTTAATCATTAGTTTGCTGGATTCTGAGCAGCTTTGTTAAACTTCAATTTGTTTTTTTTTGTGAGGTTACATCATGTTCTTGGTTCTGTTGAAAATGTTTGCAGAGCTAGTTCTGCTGCAAACACACCGTGTTGTGATCTGGTGATCGTTGATCTGTTGAGGAGGGACTGTGCTTGGGTAACATTAAATATGTTCTCTTTGGGAAACTGTTTTTAGTTTCTACATTGTTTTTGCAATGTTAACACGGTTGGTGACAGTGAACCGCTCCAGGTTCCTCATTCAATGCGATCAGCATGCGACGTGAAATTTCATAAAGCCTATTATTAAGTGAAAGACAAATCGCAAAGGTTTTAGAAATGAAGGGAAAACAGATACCTTTGGGCGCCATTTTTACTTAAAAGTAATAATTAAGGATTAATCTAATCCATGCTTTACAATCCACATTCAGAACTCCACTATCTAGTTCAATCACAAGGTCTGTCTTTAAACAGTTTACAAGTCATAGAGAAATATAAATAGAATTCCAAAAGTCTAATGTTCTAATAGTTCTTGCTCTTGAGCAAAAATGCCATGACTGTGTTATAATTGATCAAGAAACACCTTTCAATTCCGCTGTACACTACATACATATTTTTCTGGCTGGAAAAGATCATTGGCAAAGACCATTTGGAAATTCTGCTCAATTCTATGAAGAACAGGTCAGTTTCACTGCTTTGATCAGTTTCACATGTAACTTGAGTTAATTAATTGTTATGTCCCTGATTAAACTGGATTTACAGGATAAAATAAAACATTAACTGAATTATTTAATCTGCACAGTGCTTTAGGCGTTCCCAATCTGTGCATCTTAAATAAATAGTTACATTTTCCAACAAAATATCAACTGAGGAGTCATTATTTCGAAACAACCGCTGTAGTGAATTATGTGACCAAGGCCAAATTCGAATTAATTAAAATAATCCACTCATGACCTCGCAGGGCAGCATGGTATCTCAGTGGTTGGCTCTGCTGCCTCACAGTGCCAGGGTCCCAAATTCGATCCCACCCTCAGGTGACTGCCTGTGTGGAGTTAGCACATTCTCCCTGTGTCTGTGTGGGTTTCCTTCGGGCGCTCTGGTTTCCTACCACAGTCCAAAAGATGTGCAGGTCAGGTGATTGGCTCTGCTAAATTGCACACAGTGTTCAGAGATGTGTAGGTTAGGGTGCATTAGTCAGGGGTAAATATACATTAGGGGGAATGGGTCTGGGTGGGCTACTTACTGTTCAGAGGGTCAGTGTGGAATTGTTGGGCCAAACGGCCTGTTTCTATACTGTAGGAGCCCTACTTTTAAAACCATGGGAGTGCTTGCTGCAAACGCAGAGAATTCATTTTACATCGATGTGTTCAGACGGATGCAGAGTTCACAAATTTGCAGAAGACATGAACTAGAGGATAACAGAGCACATTGTTTATTCAGACACTGAAAAGAGAGGAATATTTATTTTAATTAATATACTTGACCGATTTTATTGCAATGTAGTGATCGGAAGGAATCTGCTCACATTAGTTAAGTGTGACAATCATTTAGATTAGATTTCCTGCAGTATGTATCGGGCCTTTTGGCCCAACAAGTCCACACCGACCCTCTGAAGAGTAACCCACCCAGACCCATTCCCCTACCCTATATTTACCCCTGACTAATGCACCTAACACTATGGACGATACAGCATGACCAGTTCACCTGACATGCACATCTTTGGATTGTGGGAGGAAACCCACACAGACACAGGGGAGATTGTGTAAACTCCACATAGGCAGTCATCCGAGCTGGAACCGAGCCTGGGTACCTGGATCTGTGAGGCAGCAGTGCCCACATTTATTTAGACATCCACTAAAGCGGTCAACTCCAGACAGAAGCATGTTTTCAATTCATACCTTTTTAAACATTTTCGTTCATTAAAAGCAGTTAACAAGAAAATGACCTTGCCCTAATTCCTTCCAGAGAAATGCTTTCCACACTGGAATGCAGTATTGACTTTATGCAGTGCATGCAAAATCTCCACAGTTCAAGGAACGTTTTAAGAATATGTAAAAATACTTTAGAGAATAATCCATTTCCTCCGGATCTGTGCTTTAATTGGCGATATTTCCCACCTCAATAGTTTTGTTAAATACAATGACTTATGAAGTTTATTAACTCAGTGGTTATTTATGTTCATTGTGAACACATTCTTGTTCACATTAATCCTCTGGTTAGTTCCTCTGATGAATGTTCAATTACAGCGAATATATTTGACGTGAGGAGTTAAGCAATGTATCCTCTAGGATTAAGTCTGTTGTGCAGTTTATTTCAGTTTCTGGATCAGTGGTGCTGGAAGAGCACAGCAATTCAGGCAGCATCCGAGGACAGGCAAAATCGACGTTTCGGGCAAAAGCCCGAAACGTCGATTTTGCCTGTCCTCGGATGCTGCCTGAATTGCTGTGCTCTTCCAGCACCACTGATCCAGAATCTGGTTTCCAGCATCTGCAGTCATTGTTTTTACCAGTTTATTTCAGTGCTATGTCTGACTAACTTGTCAATGGTCCTGACCATTTGTAAATTGTCCAGTTCGGATACCTGAATCTCAGACAGTTCAATTTCATCTCGCGCTTCAAAACCACTTTTATCTGCCAGAAATACAATATTCGATTAGGTGCCTCAGAATTGAGAGCCCTGATTAAGTTGTTCCAATCAGAACGAACGTTTCAGGAACAAAAGGCAGATGGCAAGAGTTTTGAAATTGGTTGTTGGCAACAAGAGATATTTGATTGAGCGAGGCAGAGGGAAATATGCTGCATATTTTCTTTGTGCCTCAGTTATGCAGGACATGTTCCGTGACACAATGTAGAATCAGAATTTTTTTGCATCTTATTATTTGAAAACCTATTATCAGCTTTTAATGTCACTGGCAACGGTCATATTACACTTCAAAACATTTTAATCTTTTCCAAACTAAGTGGACCGTCTGGTGCAGCAACATTCACAGGGGAAAGAGGAAGGGAGTTCGAGGTTGGACTCCAGTGACAGTGAATTGATGGCAATGCAATTCCTAGATTTATTCCTCTGTAGTTCCCATAGAGTTTGAACAATTTGGAGCTGCTGTCAAAGCATTCTTGGATATATGTTGAAATGTAACTTACATTGTACAAACATTCTGGAACAATCCCTGGTTGTTGGAAGGTGTTAATAACTAACATGGTTTATGTACTGTCAAAACATGTGGGCTGTGTTCTCCGTCATAGTGTCAAGCTCATTGTGTTCAGGTCTGTTGTGATGTTGTAGTAGAGTCCCTGATTCTGTGCCAGGTGGCCTGTGTTCACTTACAACCTGTTAGAGAGGTATGTAACACAATCTCTTATCAGGTTACTTCAGTGCAAGAAAGCAGATTGACATGTCTGGGTGTTTGTTGGAATTCCACTCACAGAGGCCAATGAAATCTATTCAATCGCTGTCCTGACTTGTGTCTCTTAGATATTAAACAGAAATTTGGTGGTTAGCAGCTTTTTCCAGATCAATATTTGTTCACAAGCTTTTGGGCATCGCTAGATGGGGTTAATGGAGTAAGTGCTCAAAGAAATCCCAGCTTTTGACTTGCTGTTCTAACAATATCATTTATAACTAATCCAGAATGAATCATGTTCGAAGCATATTTGATGAGATTAGGCTTAGGCTGTTTTACTTTATATTAAACCAGTGCTGGAGCTGAATTTGATTGTTCAGTACGGTGGGAGTTCCGCTGAATCCAACACTTGCTGCAGATGGTGATAGCTTTTCAGTTGGTCTTCAATTGCTATCTCAGACCATCCAGTACCTCTGCTAAGAATTCTTTTTCCAACAGGAGTCAAGCCAATGTAATCACTGTTTATCTCAACAGATGTGAGCTCTTGTGCCAAAAACATGAAAACAATTTGGTGAAGGGGGGGAGAGGGTCTCTGGATGCGAAAGGTTAACCTTGCCTTCTCTCCCCAGGAGCTGCTAGACCTGCTGAGTTTCTTCAGAAATTTCTGTCTTTATTTTGGTTTTCTAGCATTTAAAGTTTGTTGTTTCATTGAAAAAAGTTGTGTTCGATGAAGCACGTTCTTCAGAGAAAAGATGCATTTGAACAAATTGCAAATGTTCAGAGATATTAAATATTAGAGAATTATTGAATTTGACCGCCCTGATCTCGAGCTGTAGTTTCACAAGAAACTATGATGAAGTAACAACACACTCCAGAGCGCAGTGGCTGCTGTAATTGGGTGGAAGTTATTTTGATCACTCAGATAGAGAATGTCAATGATCCCGTTCCAAATAATCAACTGAAGGTTTTTTTTTAAAGCATGTGTGAAACAATTAATTTGTTGAAATATTTTAATAAAAAGTGTTCACCGCCAGTACTAGCTTAATGAATGACACAATGATAGGAAGGTCGGAGCAAGAGGAGTGCACTCAGCCCCTCGGGCTGTTCCACCACTTACATAGATCATGGAGCATCTGTGAGCTAAATCCACAGGTCTCCCTTTGGCTAAAACTCTTTAAAACCTTTGATTAACAAGCAAAAACTATCCCAGATTTACTGATTCGACTGCCCGTAACAAAGGGAGACACCATTTCTGAAAGACAGTCCTGTGAGTACTGTGACACAATGAGGCTGGAATTAATTGCTCATGAAAGTAAACTTTAAATCTCTGACAATTTCCAATTGAAACATCCCAATCATCATATTTCATTAATTTAACACTGTATCTCCCTGGAATAAAGAAATATAATGTGTGATTGCCTTGCTAAAAATGAGGGAAGCTTCATTCCTATTACATGATTAAGAAATAGTTCTGTTCATTCAGTGAAAACACAGTCAAATCACACAAAAGGAAACCACGTGCCTCAAATAATTTTCAATTCTTCCAGTGGTTGTTTGAATCTCTAGACAGGTGTGGAAGTGTCAGACTTTTTATATCACCTTGAGAAACCAGTTATCATCAGCCTATTTGAATTGCTGAAGTATGTGTGGTATTAGCACATTCACAGCGCTGTTAGGAAGTGAGTCCCATGGCTGTGATTGAGGAAGAGGAAACGGGCAGGGAAATAGTTGAGAGTCAAGTTGAAGTCTAATTTGGAGGAGAGCTTTCAGGTGAAGCATTTACATGCATGTGCGCCCTTATCCTCAAGGATCACAGTTTTGGAACATGCTGCTGAAGGGACATGTCAGCATGCAAACTGGAAGCTGAAGAAGGCCCCGCGGCCCCTCTAGAATGCTATTCCATTCATGGGATCATCATGAATCTTGCTGCTCACCAGTCTTCCCAACACACCGATAACATTGAACCTGATTGTTTACTGTCCAGCAAAAGAATGGTGAACCTTTGGAATTCTCCACAACAGAAATTGATTCAGGACAAAACATTAAATGATTTCAATAAGGAGATAGATTCCTTCAATCCTTAAAAAAATGCTCCGGATATGTGGGAGAAAGGCAAACAGGGTACAATATTGGTTGAAAGCCATGAAAACATTGAATGGGACATGGTTTGTAAGTTTGCACGTAACACCAACATTGGTGGTATAATTGGCAGTGAAAGTTATCCAAACGTATAATGAGATCTTGATTAGCTGGGCCAATGGGCTGTGGAGTGGCAGATGGAGTGTAATTTAAATGAATACGACGTGTTGCTTTTTGAGAAGACAAATCAGGTCACAACATACAGAGTTAATGGTAGGGCACTGGATAGTGATGTTGAACACAGGGCCCTGAGGGTCCAGACTCATAGAGTCTTACAGAGTTCATGGTAAGGCACTGGGTAGTGATATTGAACACTGAGGACCCTGAGGGTTCAGACTCATAGATTCGTGAAAGCGTTGTCTCAAGTAGCTAGTGTGTTGAAGGTGTTTGTCACATGTACCTTCATTGGTCAGAGCACTGAGTGCAGGAGTTGGGGCTTCATGTTGTACCTGTCCAAAACATTGGAATGAACTGCCAGAGGAAGTGGTAAATGCAGAGATAGGTCCAACATTTAGAAGACATTTGAACAGCTCCAGGAACTGGATAGGTCGGGATGGATATGGGCCAAAGGCAGGAAAGTGGAATTAGTTTAATTTGGGAACTCTGGTCAGCATGGATGAGATGGACCAAAGGAACTGTTTCTGTGCTGTATGACTTTATGACTCACTGACTTTATGGTGGAGTAGGCTCAAAGTTGGAAGGTGGTGAGCAAGTGAGGGGCTAGATTGGGCATGTGGGAGAGTTTGGGCTGGTAGGCTGTGAGGTGTTGGCTGGCTGCTGGGTAAGCTTGCATGCACTCTGTCTGGCAAGGTGGCATCAAGGTAAATGGTAATGGTCACAGGGTAATTTGGTCGAATTGTGCTTGGTAGGTGAGGGGTAGTTTGAGCTGAAATGCAGGAGGTCTGTCTTTGCCAGGCTGGTTAGTGCAGAGGTGGGCAGTGTGCCAGGCTGGTTAGTGTAGAGCTGGGCAGAGTGCCAGGATGTTTCGGGGGTGGAAGGTCACTGTAATGAAGTGACAGGTGGACGTGTTGTCAAAATGCAAAGCTCGGAGTCTGGCAAAATGGTGGGTTGTAAAGGATAGATGTGAAAGGAACTGGGATGCAATGTGCACAGGTTGACTTGGGTAAGGTGAGAGGTCAGTGATCATGGACTGAGGTCATGTCTTGGGTAGTGGGCTTTTGTCCGAGGTTGTGAAAATGATGGTGCCAGGTCCAGTCAGGGCCAGATTCACCATGGGCCAGGTGCAGGGCGGCTGGAGTGTAAATGAGTGAAAGGGATTGAGATCATATGTCCATCTGGAATATAGAATATAGAACATTACGGTGCAGTACAGGCCCTTCAGCCCTCGATGTTGTGCTGACCTGTGGAACCAATCTGAAGCCTATCTATCTGACACGATTCCATTTTCATCCATATGTTTATCCAATAATCTTTTAAATGCCCTTAAAGTTGGCGAGTGTACTATTGTTGCAGGCAGTGTGTTCCATGGCCCTACTACTCTCTGAGTAAAGAAACAACCTCTGACATCTGTCATCTATGTCCTCTCCTGCTAGCCATCACTATTCAAGGAAAAAGACTTTCATTGTCCACCCTCTGTTTATCTTTCATGTCTCAATTAAGTAACCACTCAACCTTCTTCTCTCAAATAAAAACAGCCTCAAGACCCTCATCCTTTCCTCATTAAACCTTCCCACCATACCAGACAACATCCTGGTAAACCTCCTCTGAACTCTTCCAAAGCTTCCACATTCTTTCTATAATGTGGTGACCAGAACAGTACACAATACTCCCAAGTGCAGCCACACCAGAGTTTTGGACAGCCGCAGCCTAACCTCGTGGTTCTGAAACTCATTCCCTCTATCGATGAAAGCCAACACAAACGTCATACCTCACAGAATTCTGCCGAATTACATCACCTTACATTTATTCAGAATAATTTCCATTTGCAACTTTTCTCTTCACATACAATCAACCCTTTTATATCCTCCTGCAATCTAAAGCCATTATGCTCATGACTTACCAACATGACAGTTTTCATTTCATCTGTGAATTGACTGGTTAATCCTCCTACATTTGAGTCTCAATCATTGGTATGTAAGAGAAATAGCACGGAAATCAACACTAATCCCTACAGAACACCTGGAGACATAAATTTCCAGTCACGCAGACACCCGATGACTATTAACCCCAGCTCCCATCACTCAGCCAGTTCTAGATCCAATCTGTCAAATTAACTCGGATCCCATTGGCTCTGATTATTGCTATCATCTGGACATCGAGTTATCTCTATGAAAACTACTATCAAATTGTTACACGTGACTTCTCTCAATAAAACCGTGCTGAAAATTGTAGATTTATCTTCCAAATGAAAACTAATTTCACTTCTCAATAGTTTCCCTACCACTGAGACTAGCTTGACAGATCTGTGTTTTCATTATTTATCCCTTCCTTCGTCCTGCATAACAGTGCAACGTTGGCTGATCTACACTCACTTGGCACAACTGCTGTGTCCAGACAGGAATTCTAAATTATTGTCAGCGACCCAACTATTTCATCCTTTGCATCGCTCAACCGCTTGGTATACTTTTCATCTGCCCTGGAAATATAACCACTTTTCATTCAGCAAGACAACACAGAACATCACGTCATGTGTCCTAATTTCTGAAAGTACATCATAACACCCCTCCATGATTTCTGTCCCCACATTGTCCCTCTTCCTAGTGAACACTGACACAACACATTCGTTTTGACCACAACCAAATCCTCCGGCTCCACTCCAATAAAAACACTTAATGGGCATTATTGTTTCCCGAATAATTCTTTTATTATGAATGAGTCTGTAACTTTTAAAAATATTTTCCTTTATTTTGACTGCTATTATTTTCTCATGGTCCCTTTTGCTCTTCTAATTCCTTTGTCTTTCAAACTCCCCCTTGCACGTTCTGTACTCCATATTAGTTTCTATTGATTTGAGATTTCAGTATAGACCGGAAGCCTCCCTTGTTTCTCTTTATCTCCCCCTCCATGCCCTTTGGTGTCCAGAGCCCGCTGCATTCTTGGTCCCACGCAGTGGCTTCCTGGGAAATGCCCTCCCTGTGATTTTCCTATCTCTTTCTTAAATGTGTCACACTGCTCTGACCCAGATTTACCAATAAGTGTCAGCTTCCAGTCCACTCTGGTCAAGTCATTACCTGATCTTACTAAAATTGTCCTTCCCCTTTTCAGAACTTTGGGCCAATTTCTATTCCTTTGCAGTACATTCTGAAATCCAACTGATTTACGATCACTGTCTGCAAAGTGCTCCACCATTGGTGTTTTACCCACTGGGTTGACTTCATTTCCTAAAGTTAAGTTCAGGTTCACCCCTCTCTTGCAAGGTCTGGATTAAAATTCTCTGTATTAAACACATACTTTGTTCAAATATCCTCCTGGAGGCATTTTCAGAATTGTGCTCCCTCTAAATTTTTGATAAAATGAATATCCAAGCCTATGCTGAGGAAGTTAAAAACCTCTTTTCTCATTCCCCTATTTAATTTACATGTCTCTGAAATTTGCCCATGTATTTGCACTTGGTCTTTTGGACCTATAGTAAGGTCTATCGTGCTCTCCCAGTAGTTATGTTTGCTGTGTTTTGGTTTTGAAGTACTGTCCATTTGCCTTTGTTCAAGGAGGTATCCATGATTTCATTTCTCTTTACAGCCTAAATACTCTTGTCAGAATTGCAACAGAAACAACATTCTGTACCGCATACCTCCGCCCCCATCATTTTCCATCTTTCCCTGTCTCGCCTGAAGGCACTAAATCCTGGAATATTGAATAGCCACTCCTGCCCGGCTCTCAATATGTCTCCGTGATAGCAACGGCATCATATCTTCATTTATGCCAGTAATTCGTCTGCCTTGTTCATCCGACTCTGTCATTAAAACAAATACCACCCAACGTTGCTATCTCCCTTCTGATGTTACCGGCCTATAGTTTCTGTGCCTCCTTGACTCCCTTGCTGTGTCCTCTAAGTTTAGCCTTTCACATTGTCCTGCTGATCTTTCTGTGTGGATCCCAGTTTCTCCAGCACTCTGCACAATTATGATTCCTGTGTCCATTAACCACAAGAAACATTGATATATGAGAACTGATTGTATTTGTTATGAAATTCGTCAGATAATGTATGCGATGTGTTTCCTAAAGGTCCAGACATTCTCCCACCAACCCTTCTCCTAACTGTGAGCTCCAGTGAAGACATCGCAAGCAGCAAGTTTGCAACCGTCGTCTGTTCAATCATCGAGTTCCATCCGAAGTCAATCTCCGTGAGTTGGTTGAAAAATGGCTGACCCTTGGATTCTGGCTTCTTCACGTCTCCCGTGTGTGAGGCGGACGGGAACTTCTCAGTGACGAGTCGGCTGATGGTCCCTTATGGTGAATGGTACAACAGTGCGGTCGATACCTGCCAGGTCACTCATGGAGAGAACACTCAAAGTAAAAACATCACCGCACTCCAGGGTAAGAGACACACACTGAGACAGCTACAAATCATTCTGAACTCTGATGTGAATCAAACACACGAATTTATCAGGCGTAGTAAACAGCACGGTACAGCTTCTCCTTTCCCAACATGCCACGTATCTCATTTCAGATTGAGTGTTACATTAGCATTGCTCATAATTCAACCTTTTGGCAAGTCAGAAAAGCATGTTTCCTCTCTGTTGAAGATAGATATATAGACAGTGAGCTTTGTTAAATAGTTTGTTGCCTGACCATGCTGGGAGAGGCATTCAGAGTGCTGAATCCTTGCCTGGTAGCCGCTTCAAGGATAGGTTTGGGGTGGAGGGGGGATATTGGAGAGATATCTGATTGAAACATAGAAAATACTGAGAGACTGAGGTCGAGTGAATGTGGAATAGATGCTTTGACTGTTAGGCGAGACTAGGACTCAAGGGCACAGTCTCAGGGTCAAAGGGGCACCGTTTAGAACTGAGATGGGGAGGAATTTCTTCAGCCAGAGGGTGATGAGTCTGTGGAACATGTTGTTGCAGAGGGCTGTGGAGGCCAGGCCATTGTGTGTATTCAAGCCAGAGATAGATCGGCTCTTGTTTGATACGGGGAGAAGGCAGGAGAATGGCTTTAGCCCGAAACGTCGATTTTTCTGCTCGTCGGATGCTGCCTGACCTGCTGTGCTTTTCCAGCATCATTCTGATCTAAACTCTGGATTGGCCGAACAGCCTTATTCTGAACCTCTATCAAATTGACGTGGTTAAAATATGCAGAGACCCTTACTTGAAAATAAATCAAAATGCGTTCAATGCTTCATTCCCTGCTCAGGAATGACCTGTTGGTTGGACATTGTACGACATCGATTTTTATCTGGTACTGAGCTCTTTAACTTCATTTATGGGATCAGACCACAGACCAAGTGGGTATCACATTTGATGAACTGCGATAAACGTGATCTCACTGAGCTGCTTTAAGATGCTCTCTGTAATTAGTGGATGAGGCAGGAGAATAAATTCTGGTGGGAATGCTATAATAGGGATATAGGGATGAATGAACTAGGAACTCGAGACAGGCTGATTTTGCCTGGTTTGGGGTGATGATGTTTCGCGTGTTACAAAGCCAGTGTTCTTTCGGAATAATTACACAGGGTATGTTATAGGTAATCACAAATGTTTCACAGATCAAAATACATCAACAATAGTAAGCAACGTTTCAGCAATAGTTGGAGTTGCCATTTTGAAGGTGGTGTCTTCACCCTGTGAAGGAGTAATCTGAAGATTGGCTGTTTGTATCAGAAAGGGGCATTTTTCATTGACTTTGATTTTTGTTTCATAGAAGATACCGAGTGCCACCCTAACACCGTTAAAATCCTCCCACCGCCAGTAGAACAAGTCTTACTGGAGGCGACGGTGACGTTAACCTGCGTTGTGTCCAATCTTCCTTCTGGAGTCAATGTGACCTGGAAACAAGAAAAGAAGCCTCTGAAATCAGATATTGCTGAGCAGCCTGGACAGAATCCCGACAGCGTGATCAGCAAATTAGACATTTCTACTGAAGCCTGGCTGAGTGGTGTTACTTTTGAATGTGTGGTGTACCATCAGAATCTACCGACTCCGCTGAGAGACTCCATCCACAAGGAGAAAGGTGAGCGGTGAGATTAAAGCACAAAGGATCCCATGTGTAATCCGGATCCAGTTCCATCAATGACAGGCTTTGATTGGAAATGAACCAACACCGTTAGGAGCATTAATGATGCATCTGAAGGCAGGATAGCTAAGTAGCTGCTTAAGGAAAAGATGGACCAAAGGATATTGTATTCTGATTAAGTCAGAGAAGGTGGGAAGAAGCCTGGGTTGTGACGTCACCATCAGCAATGACAATTGGACAGAATGCCCTTGTTGTGGGCTGGAAACATGGAGACAACTTTCACATAAACTTTCTTTTTTTTACTGAACAGAATGTGTACCATACTGCTCATTTACAAAAACGAAAGTGAATAAATCCCAAATTAAACATGGCGTATTTTAATATTTAGTGAAATTGTGATATCGGTTCAGGATTTTTTTGGTTGATTTATATTTGTCTCAAATATTCTGCAGTGATCAATCCGCTGGAGCCATCAGTGTCGGTCCTCCTGCCACCAACAGAAGAAATCTCCGCTCAGAGGTTTCTCTCCCTCACCTGTTTAGTGAGAGGTTTCTCCCCCCGAGAGATCTTCGTCAAGTGGACAAACAATGACAAGCCGGTGAATCCCAGTAACTACAAGAACACCGAGGTGATAGCGGAGAGTGACAACACCTCCTTCTTCATCTACAGCCTGTTATCCATTACAGCGGAGGAGTGGGCCAGCGGTGCTTCTTACTCCTGTGTGGTGGGACATGAAGCGATTCCATTGAAGATCATCAACAGAACAGTCGATAAATCCAGCGGTAAACCGAGTTTTGTAAACATTTCACTTGCACTGATGGACACTGTTAATTCATGTCAATAAAAATCTCAAAGTTGCATTTAATAATTCAACAGAAGTAATGAAGTGGTTTTTTTCCTCCAGTTGTGAGTTAAATACTGAATTAGTTGTTTCCCACTCTGACTTACATTCCATCTGTGTAGTTAAAGTAGATTATTAAAAGGTCTAGGACGAGTGTCTTGTGCAGTTAATGTTCTCTGCTCAGATACACCCTGGGTCAGAGATAGAGTAAAGCTCACTCATTGCAGGATTCCGCCAAGGACGTTATCCATCCTAAATCCCTCTGTGACAAAATCTGACAATGTCCATTTTATGTCAAGGGTAGGGCATGAGTTTTGAACTTGGTGTTTTTGATTCCCCCGATTGGACATTCTTACAAAATTCATGTCAGTTTTAAACTGCCAAATTGCATCAATTGGAAATGTAAATTTAAGACACTTTAAAATTAAATTTGATTGGAACATACCAATCATAAAGAATGCAGAACAGTTTGAATGTAACCTTTGTTTCTGGGGAACTGCCAGGGATCTTGCGCCAGTGCATGAGTTGACAGAATGTATCTTCACTTTCACACCAAAGAGAATGAACAGATAAGTTGTTGTGGAGCAGAGGGGAGGGGAACGATGAATGGTCTGTCCTCTTGCTCCCTGTGCAGAGTTTTCATGGTAGATGTCCTCTGTAATGTAACCCAGTTGCTAACAGGGACAGTCAGCTTCTTGCTTACTGTCCAAAGATTTAACATTTCCATGCAAAACAATACCTTTGAAGCATGTTAGACACGCTTGGCTCTGTTAACAAATGATTAACATTGATTCCCATAATCCGAAACTGGTGTTTGCATCGTCCCAGTTTGAATTCCATAGTTTCGTCTCAGTTTTCTGGAACACATGGGATCAATTCTGGTATTCGAATACCTGATATCATTTTGTTTCACATACGGAACACAAGTAGACATTTTCTAATAAACATATTCAGAAATGTTATCTCTGGGGCAGTGGGGATTTGAACTCACGCCTTTTCTCTCAGAGACAGAAGTTCTATCACTGCAACAGAAGAGTTGCTCATAAAACGCTTATCTCTGCACAACGATGGGAAATGTTTCCTGTTACACCAAGGTCAAATCTAATTATGGGCAATGCATTAAAATTAGAACAATAAATTAGAATAATGAAAATTGCAGTCTGGTATAAGAACAGATGCAGAGAGATGATCGCAAATACACACGTAATGACAAATATACGGGCTCTCACCTAAAGACACATATTTATGTGCACATTCAAATGAGCATATAGATAAGATGTCACACACGCATACTCACACAGAGCCACACATGCAAGTGGTACTTGAACACTCACCTAAGCTCATACAAAAACTCACATACACCGAAAGAAAATCATTTGCACAAATGAACAGGAGTACTCACACATAACCATGAGAAACATCAACACACGGTAACACACAAATGGGCATGAATACATATACATTCATACAGCACAATGCGTACAGGCATACACACATGAACACACAGATACAAATTCCGAAAAATGTCCTCCCACATGTCAACTCACACAGGCACGTAAGTGCACAGAGATAAACATTAATATCATTATTTTCCCATTTTCAGAATCACAAACATACGATGACAGAGGCAGCTTAATTAGTTATTTTTAAACCACATTGATCAGCATGGACACCATATCACACGCACACACAAATTCAGAGTCTCACATGCAGACACACAAGTACATAGATGAACAAATAGAGGGGCGTTTATTAAATAAGGATAATGGGCACAAGGATCAGCAAGCATCCACAAACAATAGCACAAACAAGCTGATCAGGAGATGGTTTGGGAAAGATTGCCACACAAGCAAACATCATCATCTAAATATAAACATCCATCAAAACATAACATTGCATGCTAACATTTATTAAGCGTAAACATGAAAATAACCTAGTTTAGGTAGGATCTGAAACAGACACATAATCACACATTTTAGACAGCACTAATGAAAAGTGAACACTCACAAAGACATTACAAGAGAAGCATAGGCAGCAACGAAGTGGCATATTAGCATGATGATGCTTACACACTGGGAAAAGACCAAACTTTAGGTGCACAAACACATGAGCACACCAGCAGTAAAGGAACAGGAATATGTTTATTCATGCACAGACTCCAACATGGGCTAGAGTGAAGTAAGAGACTCTTATAACCACATACACAAACATTAAAGGAAAACCAAACACACCAAGCAGTAGATCAAATAAATTAAGGGACACACGTACAAAAACTTATTCCTAAATATACAGATCCTACAAACAAAAATATGAAGCAATGTCCTGACTGTGATGTCACTTATATTCATGATTTGCCAAGCAATTGGTCACCAATACAAAAGATGAGAATCACATTTGAACTTTTATTCAGTGCTGGCCACAATTTTCAACTAAAGTGCTGTCACAGCCTATATTTAAAATATAATGATATAATTAAAATCATCATTCGTAATAAGCATTCCTCAAATAATAATATCCTTAAATAATAGATGAAAAGAAAAATAATTTCAAACGTTCTGACCTGGACAATGAAGAGAGAACATGTGCAGTTAGTATTTGTAATTTCTTGCTGAGTCAATAATGCACTAACAGATAAGAGTCACACTTGAGAAATACCTGACTGCTTTATGAAGATGTAATGGTCTCCAATTACATGACTTGGATGCGAATAGATCGATCTGGATCAATAAACAATCTAAATGCGTTCTCTCGGCTTTATATTCATAGATTCAATAGATCGCACTTGGATTGAAGACTATGAGGATGATAACAGCAACATCTGGACAACTGCTTCCACGTTCATCACCTTGTTCTTCCTGAGTATTTTCTACAGCGCTGCCGTCACTCTGGTGAAGGTGAGAATAATCACATCTTTCTCACGCCAAGCAGCCCAATATGTTTTGTGAAATCTCTAAGTGTGCTATTGAATAAAACATAAATCTGAAAGTCCCTGATCATAAATATCTGCGTCATTGCTTTCTATCTCTTTTCCAGGTTAAGTGAATGAGTTGTGGACCCCTTTGATTTTCCTGATCTGCTGATCAAGGTCTCCGAATTCCCAATCTCCAATCTGTCCTGTTGCTGACTCTAACAGTGAGATTACTTCAGTTTATCAGCCTGAAACTGAGAGAATTATTGATGGATTTTCCTTTTTACTTTGATATCTTTGAGATGGTTGTGGTTGGAAGAATTTGTAGCTTCCCAGTTGTTTGAAGCCCGTTTGTTTTGTTTTTATTTGTTCCTTACTCAGAATGGTTGCCTACCCTTTCTGATGAGCCTTTGTATTCCCTTTCTTGTGACTGTTACTGATGTACAGAAAATTCCCAGCTCACAGCGCATGTGTTCTCGTCTCAATGTGGCATCCAGCCATTATATTCACTTCTGTCAGCTTTTACATCAATCTTTTGGATAAAAATGCTTTCTGAAATGATTAATAAATCTCGAATGAATATGCACGAACCTTGAGTTTGCTTAATTCTTTCTTCAAGGCCAGTCAGTAATAATACATTTTCCCACATCCTACTCCTTTCCCAGCCAAATACTTTCACTTGTTCTGTTTGATTGTATTTTATCCAGTCATTTAGTTTAATGCTGCCCTACCATGCAGCCCACTAAGGTAAATACATCTTTCACACGATATGCCTGATGGAACACTCCAGAGGCAGAATGATTCGAGAACATTTTCGCTTATGCACCAAGGGTCACGGCCTCGGGTCACATCATGTTATAGGCTCCACCAGAAGCCGAAAAAAGGCAGACAACGGAGTTTGAAAGTTTACTCTACACTGTCTAAACTAAAAGTACTCCCAATGTCAGGGCAGCCTGGGTTAGTAATGCAGAAATCGCCACCTAAAGCGCCCAACGAAACATTCATCAGCCAAAAATGTCAACGTTCAGTCAGGTATTCAGGCACAACACGTGCACAATCCAAGGGTGGCTTCTCAGAACTGGAGTTTTTCTCACACATAAATCTCATGGAGCACAATTCCTGGGATCTACTTGACACACCATACCTGTCAAATCCCAGGGAATGAGACTGAGATCTGTCTGATACAGGGATATTACTGAACAGCAACCCTCAAAAATAATAAATCAGAGGTCGCTGTGATCAGGCAAGGCACAGCTCATGAGTACCTGAAATATTCAGCCATTGAGATCTATATGACGCAAGACGGAATTGAGAACCAATCACAGCAACTGGTCACAGTGTCTGGAAACTATCAGCAGAGGAGAACAGTCCCAATTTCTCAGAGTTGGTGAGGTGTATCATCCCGGGAATAGTGTTGTGAATCAGTCACGCACCCAATCTCATAACTTTGCATTTTTTTTCAAAAACGTGGCACCTGAAACTAGATGCAACATTTCAGGTGAGACAAGAGACTGTTTTATTTCAGTTTAACATAATTGCTGTGTGTTTGTTCTCTACAGCGTAGGGTGATGAAGTAGGGTTTATTTGCTCTTCTGTCCATGTGCCATGGTACATTTCCTGATTTGTGCACATACACACGGGGGATCCTCTGCTCCTGCACCCCTTTGGGTTTACCCCCTTACTATTGTATGTTCCCCTGAGTTCATCATAAAACGAAGAAGCAGGTCACCCCTCCCTGAGACTGAGATCTATCTGACACACCGATGTTAATGAATAACAATCCTCAAAATTTATAAATCACAGGTTGATTTCGATCAGGGAAGGCAGAGATGAGAAGTTCTGGAAACCCTGCTGCTTTCCATGTCCTTTCCCACAAGCCGTCTGTCAAGTTTTGAAGCTCTTAGCTGTTCTTCCAATATCCTAACATTTTATTTTAAATTGCTATTAATATTTTTCTGTAATTTTGCATTATAGACCAAAGCACAGGTTGAACCAACAAGGACTCCAAACACTGAACTCTGAGAACGTACACGATAAGGCAATCTACATTCTGAAACGGGAAACACCCGTTAACAAATGGTTAACAAGTACAAAACAGCTGCTGAGATTAACTTGAACTCATCAAATAAAAGGAAAGTAATCTGGAGGTAGAGCGGTTTAGGCAAGACCTGGGCAGAAAGAATGGAGTTCGTTTTTTAAAATTCTTGTTTCTGTCCAGAATTTTCCTTCCACACAATGTAACCTTTTATTTCCCATCACCCAAGTCACCCATAGTATCTTTATTTTCAGCTACTAACCAACACCAGTAAATTGAATAATTTATGTTCAAAGTCCCTCCCATCATCAAAGGTACGGCAGAAGTAGGAAGAGCTAGAAGGAGATTGGAGTCAATTTTTCTTGTGGTGAAACATTACTACTGTTCTAACACAAGGCATTTCTGAGGGATGGTCTAGTGAAGCTATGTGGATGGAACTCAGAAATAAGAAAAGCATGATTACTTTGATGCGATTGCAATAGTCCACCCAGTAGTCAGAGTGAAATTGAGTAGCAAATATGCCGAAAGATCTTATTTATACGTGAGAATAATAGGATTGGAATAATAGCAAATTTTAACCTTCTAAGCATAAAGTGGGACAGCCATGGTCTTAAGAGCTTGGATGGTGAGGAATTTGGTAAGTGCTAAAGTCAATTTTCTTCATTAATATGCAGATGTAACTATCACAGAAGGAGCAAACCTGACCTACTCTTGTGATATAAGGCAGGGCAAGGGACTGAATGGTTAGTAGGGGAGCTTTTTGGGGCCGGGGTCATAATGCCATTAGTTGTAAAATATTAATGGAAAGGATTGGCATTATATATAAGTTAATGTTCTTAATTGGACGAGGGCAAATTTTGATACTATGAGACAAAACCTTTCAAGGGTTGATTGGAGTAGACTGCTTGCAGCTCAAGGGACGGACGGGAAGAGTGAAGCTTTCAGAAGTGAGATAACGGGAGTTCGGAGGCGGGATGTTCCTGTTAGTGTGAAGGTAAGGCTGGTAAGAGGAGGGAACATTGGAGGAATAAAGATATTGAGGCTTTGGTTCGGATTAAGAATGAATCATATATTAGATATAGATAAATGGGATCAAGTGAATCTCGAAGAGTACAAGAGGTGCAGGGACATTCTAAAAAGGGAAATGAGGAGGGCAAAAAAGGGAAATGAGATAGCCTTGGGAGATAATGTTAAAGATAATCCAAAGAGATTTGACTAGTACATTAAGAGCAAAGGGGTAGATCATAGAGTCATAGAGATGTACAACTTGGAAACAGATCTTTCAGTCTCACTTGCCCATGCTGACCAGATATCCTAAACTAATCTAATCCCATTTGCCAGTACTTGGCCCATATCCCTCTAAATCCTTCCTATTCGTGTACACACTCAGATGCCTTTTAAATGTTGAAATTGCACCAGCTTCCTCTGGCAGTTCATTCCATACACACCATCCTCTGCATGAAAAAGTTACTGCTAAGGTACTTTCAACTTTTCCCCCTCTCACTCTAAACCTGTACTCACAATTATAGGTTTAGATGAGACTCCACCCACCCCAGGGAAAAGACCTTGTCTGTTCACCGTATCCATGCCTCTGATGATTTTATAAACCTTTATAAAGTCACCCCTCAGCCTCCAACGCTCCAGGGAAATCAGCCCAAGCTTATTCAGCCTCTCCCTATATAACTCTACATGGCTGTGAATATGTATAAGCCTAGAGGGATGGCTTCATAAATCATGTTGCATTTTATATAAATGCTTTTTTAAATTATCATTTAGTATAAAATGGAGGATGGGTGCCTTTGCAATTTCATACCAGTAGCCCAGAAAGACCTGGGGAAATAAACTGCAACAAAAAAAATGGACAAAAAGTGATTGCACTACGGATAATCTCACCATATCATTCGTGTAAAAAATAATTCCCTATTTTGACCTTGAAGTTAATAGAGTCTATTAATTAGTCCTGTGTGTGTAATAATTTTCATCTATCTGTCATTCTACATTTAGTTGTTATAGTTACCGTGTGGATTACTGCACCTCTCTAAAAATTCAAAACAAAATAAAGTAAAACTGCAAATTAATATTGTATCTAATTACTACAAAAAATTAGCAATCCAATGACACCAAATTGGAAAGGAATGTTGAAATGTAGCCAATTCTGAGGAGTACATGAAGTTGCAAGAGATCATTAATTAATTTGCGGTTTGTTCAAATAATTAGCAAATGAAGATTAACACAGATAAACGTAAGGTGTTACATCTTGGTAGGAATAATGTGCAGGTCACTTATTCAAAGATGCACGTCTAAGTGAGGGAGACAAACAAAGGGATTTCAGACAATTACATCCGTCACTAACAATTTCACTGCAGGTTCCAAAGGCCATAAAAATGCAAACAAAGCTCTAAGCTTTATCTCTAAAGGGATAGATTTGAAAGTAGGGTCCCTATAAAAATTTGGTTGACTATAATGAAGAGCATTGCCTGCAGTTCGAGTTGACATATTATAGAATGTATGAGAGAGAGTGAAGAGAAGATTTATAAGAATGCTACACAAGTTTCTGGCTGTGTATATCAAGGAAGAATTGTTGCGCTGTTCACTTTTCTCTTGTAAAGAAGGCTGACAGTTCTAAAATTATGAAAGATTTTGAAGGGAGAAGGTACAGAGAAAACATTACACTACGGGGTAGAACATAACTAGAGGCTGTCAATATAAGATGATACCTCAAGAAATTCAAAAGGGAATTCAGAAGAAACCTCTTCACTGAAAGAATGATGAGAACGGGGAATATGTGACCAGACGGAATAGTTGAAATCATTAGTTGAGATGTATTTCAAGGAAACTAGGTGAGCATTTGGAAGGGATGGGAATAGAGAATTACAATGGGCGATTTAGATGAGGAAAGATGTGAAACACCTTGATTGGAACATAAGCGCTGGCATGAACTGATTGTACCAAATGGTCTGTATTTCCACTGTAATCCTATGTAGAAAATCACCATTGTATGAAACAAAAAGTGTATTAAAAACATCTAGAAGAATTATAATGTTTCTCACAAAAAAGTCTCAAGTATTCAGCACTGAATGTAAATGATTTTATCACATGGCCACACTTCACTATTTGCTTGCTAGCACTGAAACAGCAGTAATCACAGTACTCTTACTAGGAGTAGGAGCAACCCAGTGTCCATGCACCAATTGGGGGATCTTAATGACTTATTAATGGTCTCAGTAGGACCTGCCAACCTGGTCCTGGGAATGTTGTGAACACTCTAGCCCTCACGGCTTCTTTCACTCACTTACTCTGATTTCCAGTTCCCGTAATGATCGCCACCATGGACAGGTGACTGTTCCAGTATGCAGATGGGATGCCCTGTTATGAGCCATAAGGTACTTCATTAGGAGGGACATCCTGCAAGCGTGTCTCTAGGATGCAGGGGGAGGTCTCCCACACAATGGAGGACCCACCGACTGCTAACAAACTGCCAGCATTGGCGGGAACAGACTCTACATTGACCACCTGAGTGGCCATCCTTTCCCTAATTTGGGATCAATAAAATACTGCGGAGGTGGAAATATGAGAGCCACTGAAACTCCTTCCTCCCTTATTATTATCCACCTAATGACCTTGCAACCTGTCCCTAGAGGGCTGATAGAACCCAGTCCCATTCCAATACTCAAGAACATGAAGAGCTGGAAAACTGGTCAAAACTGATAAAGCTTAACACAAACAGTCTTGTCCTGAGTGTTAAATTCTAAAGTGTAACTTGAGATGAGTTCAATAAAAATGGCAGAAGTACCGAAACAACCACTTCCATCCATCAGAAACAAATTTCTATGAATGGGAACGGCTGGTCCGCTATTTGGAATGGAGCAGTGCATTTGAAACGTTAATGTGGAGCAGCATTGGCGGAAACATATATGATGGATGTGTGCACAGTTTGAAGCTGTTTGCTGATTCAGGTTTGCTAAAGCTTTGGCAGATACATTCCAATTAGAATCAATTAAATCTGCCAAAGTGAACATTAAATACTCACATTTATGAGATGCTTTAACATAGTACATAGAAAAGTACAGCACAGAACAGGCTCATTGGCACACAATGTTTTGCTGAGGTTTAATCCTAATGTAAAATATAATAACAACCTACACACCCCTCAACTCACTGCTAAACATGTGGCATGTCCAGCAGTCGCTTAAAAGTCCCTAATGACTCTGCTTCCACCACCACCACTGACAATGCATTCCATGCATTCACAACTCTCTACGTAAAGAACCTACCTCTAACGTCTCCTCTATACCTTTCTACTAATATCTTAAAAATATGACCCCTTGTACCAGTTAATCCTGCCCTGGGGAAAAGTGTCTAGCTATTGACTTTATCTATTCCTCTCATTATCTTGTATACCTCAATCAGGTCTCCTCTTTTCCTCCTTCTCTCCAGAGAGAAACGTCTGAGCTTATTCAACCTTTCTTCATAAGAGAAGCCCTCCAGTCCAGGCAGCATTCTGGTAAACCTTCTTTGAATGCTCTCCAAAGCCTCTACATCTTTCTTATAGTAGGGCGACCAGAATTGGACACAATATTCCAAGTGTGGTCTCACCAGGGACTTGTAGAGCTGTCGCAAAACCTCGCAGCTCTCAAACTCGATCCCCCTGTTAATGAAAGCAAAAACACCAAATGATTTCTTAACAACCCTATCCATTTGGTTGGTAACTTTGAGGGATCTATGTACTGCACACCCAGATCCCTCTGTTCCTCCACACTGCCAAGAATCCTGTCTTTAACCCTATATTTATTCGAGTCCGACCTTCCAAACTAGAAAAGGATGCACCAAATGCCAAACAGGAGAAGTTTATTGGCATGTATCAGAAGAGTTCAGCCCAGTACCAAAAACATGAAACCGGCTTTTAAGCAAGTTTTCAAAGAGAGAATGAGTACTAGAGGGCATCTGAGGAAGTTTATCAGTAAAGTACAGCTAATTAAGAGGGCTTGGCCATACTCATGGACAAAAAGATATAAAGCAATCAGAGAACCAAAGAACTGAGTGTGTATATAAGGGGTACAAAAGACAGCGTGGATCAAGGCTTTGAAGAATTTAGAGATAGACGTAAGTTTAAACTCAATACATTAGATGATAATGAGCCACTTCAGATCTCAGTCCTTTCTCTATAAGCACAACTTTAAGTTTACCAGTCTTGTCCAGGCCAGCAGTAAATGGGATTTTTATTTGCACTGTGCACATTTCCTGATTTCACAAGATATCTTAGTTTTGTAAATGCAATAGAATGCATTTTGCACCATTTCAGCAATACATTAAGTAGAAATTGACCAAAGTAAACAACTTTCCAAAGCTGTCTTTCAACAGCCAGATTGATACAATATTCAAAGAGGATCTTCATGAACAAAGTGGGCTTGTCAGGGGGTTAAATCATTTCAGATTCGAAAACTAGATTCCATTTTAATCATATCAGCTGGATGTTGGATACACCATTAACAAAAGTTTCCCAAATTGAAACGATTTTTGCAAATACAGAAATATTTTGACATAAATGGAAACAACATTTTATACTGAACAAGAAAAGAGTTCTGATGCTTTGGAAAGTGCACAATGATTGATCGAGATGTTCCCAATGGAAAAATGGACTGGTCAGATGCTGATGGACAGTTGACAACTGAACTTTGTTATGTTTTCAATTGGCAGGTTGCCTGAGTGGTCAAGGTATTGTCATGCCAAATGAGGCAGAGAATGACCATCACCAATTTAGTCGAATCACAACAAGCATTGTCAGTTAACTGCCAACCATCACTTGGTCCACTTTCCATAACTTTACCAATCAGCACTCATTACCCAGACAGATTAAATGCTTTCTCCCTTTCCATTGGAATTCTTGAGAGTGTCCTGATAAGTACAGTATTAAAGACTTAAATAAAAAAAACTTTATTTTCATCAATACTCAAATTTCCATGTTGTACCAGCTGGCAGAGGTGAAACTTAACTATAATGTATCAGGCCTACAATGAACTGGTAAAGTTCGGCACTGGTCTCAGAGGAAAACCAGCAACAATGTCCTTGTGGAGACATTACTTTGCCTTTGATCCTATACAACAACAATTTCAATGCCATTGAGGAACAGAAATAAATAGAAACAAACCACATGCACATACACCCATCACACTATTATTTAACGTAATAGAGAGAAATTCTGCACTAACAGAAAACCTAATTGTCATTCTGAATACTGAATGTGGCACCAAAAGCACCTTTGTGATAATGACAGTTTGGAAGTCTAGCCCATATTGGTTTGCAGCAGTTGAAGAATTAGTCATTCTATTATGAATCCCGGTTAGTTCCGACACCAGTATCTGACCATAGATTCAGATTGTTTTTAAAGGCAGATACCAATATGAAGTTGCACAGTGGCAGGAGCACGGCTCTCCTATGGACAGCACTAAAGAGATCTCACACACATTGGCCCTTTAATAAAGAAATGGGGCAAACCTCAGCGATAGGGAAATGTAAATAAAGGAACCACTATCAAGATTTCATCCAATTTGATAGTAACTGATACCTGATCACCAACTTCAGCTGCCACTTGAAAGGATGAAAGAAGCCCCAAAAAGAGAACTCCAAATTTCACTTGATTCTGTGTCACATTATCGCAAGAGAGCTTTGTAGTTGTCTTCTAGCAGACATCATTTTTTTCCACAAACCACAGAGATCAGAACTGAATAATGCAGAACCACATTAAAACTCATCTTGAGAAACTGTGTCAATGGGTGTTTGGGTTTGCAGTGCCTCTGTATTCTGAGTTTCGGCCTCAACCTCTCACTGATCCATAGTTTTCTTGATAATTTGCAGTTCCAGTCAGTTTCTATTTCATCATTGTCCCAGATTATAGAGGTTTCAGTATCAGTGAGTTCACCAGTATAGCGCATTGGTTAAATCAACAGTGGCTCCACTGAAAAGGCTTTTAAATCTTGAGGTTCATAGAACAGCACATAGTTATCCATGTTAAAAGATGTAATAACAGTTAACAACATTATATTTGATTGCTATATTTCCCATTACTGACTGCAATGAATCTAACTCATGGGATACAGAAACTCACCAATGTGAATAAAAACCTCTTAAACTTTGGGCAAAGCCCGGGCACCTGACTTAAGAGAATAAACTCCATACAATAATGCAACAAAGAAAAGCAGATTGAAGTCAAATGATGCACAGATTTGATAGAGAGCAAAATCCACTATACCCTAGCAGAGTAGAAAAGTTGCGCATTTATATAACATCTTAATGCCACCTCAGAGTATCCTAAACATCTCTTTCCAGATCTCTGAAACAAGTGCAGAACCCCTGGGGCCACTGTCAACTACATACTATCAAACCCAGGGAATAATAGACGGAAATATCAGCATGTGCCCATGTAACAGTTTAAAATGTGTTTAATACCTCCGCTCGAGTAACTAACAAAATTGTTTCGAGGCATGAACAGTAAATGAGCCTGTTCCACCATTCAATAAGATCCTGACTGACCCGATATTAACAAGCTTATAAAACATTCCGCTGACAATATTCCACTTTAGCTTTTCGCATTCTATCATTTTAGTATATTCCACTACACATCTATTCTAAACTGAAGAATAAATTTCCTGCTGTTAGTCACTGTTCCACACTGTACTCCTTTCCTCATTCTCGAATTTAAAGAGCCTGCAATGCTTTTCCTCAGCCTATTCTTTCGACAAGATAAAATAGATTGCAACAGACTCCACTGTTTGCTTGTACTTGACACAATGAGAACTATTGAAATATTTCAATGCACTCCTTTGGTGAAAAATATAATTTGTTTTAATCCTTTAAAACCGGTTCAGTTCGTTTTATATTTGCATTGAATGGTATTTCAGTTTGATCCAGATGTTAGTATAAAGTGAAATGTTACAGCACTGAGCTTTGTCTCATTCTCCTTTGGTGGAAGTTGGAAAGGAGTGCTTTCTTACAACAGAGGGTCAAGAGAGTGAAAAAAGAACGGCCAAGTTGAGTAATAATACATGCAGGTTCTGACAAAGCCAATTTTCAATCAGAGATGCTCTATGCAACAACCGAAATACTTTTGATCATGTAGTCACATGTCAGAAATGTGATATCTAATTTGTGTACCGTGAGAAAAGCAGGAAGGAGATGATGACGAAGATCGTCTGCTCATCGGGATTGAGCGCTAAATATTGGCCGGGACACCAGATATAATCTCACTTTAATTCAAAGTAATAAGGGTCCCATTAGAGTGCAGAGTGGCTTTGGTTTAATGCCTCATACACGTCTGATGTGCAGGATTAGCTCAGGATTGCACTGCCGTGGCAGTATCAATTAGTGTATTCTAACCCGGAGGGTAGATCTTGAACCCTCCGACTCAAAGACCAGCATTATACTCAGTGGCACCTGAGCAACACACAATTCTCTGATAAGTGGCTTATTATTTACATCCCCAGGGATTAATGAAGCAATTAAGGGCAATTGCATCAATTCTGTATGAGATGCAAAACAGACCTCTGATGATAGAATGATCCTCTCCCTACCCTTGGTCAGTAGGCTTAAGTTCCTAAATTAGATTTAGTAGACTTGGATTCCTGTCCCACCTACTACAGAGGTGTGTCATACATCGCTGAACATTTTAATTTTAAAAAAAGGAAAACCTCTCAACCAATGGGCTGTTGTCATTTGGAAAGTGCAATATGCGTAATTAGGCATCAGCACTTTGGGTCACCTTTGCTGATTCCCTGTGTGTTCTACGGGAGTCAGTAATTCCTGTCAGTGTCCACCGTTAAAGCTACCAAAAGTTCTCTAATATCTCTCCTCAGTAGGTCATTCTTCCCTTTTGAATATGGACAGTGAGCACTCAGTCCTATCTCTTTATTAGCAACAAATGGTTACCTTGCTTCCAGCTTGCTATCAGCAAGAGGTTTACTTGCACTGTCAAAGTGTGGCAATACAGAGACCAACCCTCCCCATACATGACCCAGGCGAAGATCACAAGATGCAGCACAAGCCAGTGTTTATGCCCAGAATTAGATAACCAGGAATGATGTTCTCCACGGCTGGGGAGTCCCGAACCAGGCCTCATGGTCTAAGGAGACTGGCTCGGGCATTTTGGACTGAGATGAGGAAACTTTTCTTCACCCTGACAGTGGTGACTCTTTGGAATTCACTGTCATAGAAATTGATTGAGTTCAAAAATAGATTTTTTTTCGGACTAAAGGGATCAAAGAATGATGGAACAGAGTACTGAGTTGGATAATCAGCCATCATCATTTTGAACAGCAGCGCATGCTTAAGGGGCTGAATGGCTTACTGCTCCACCTATTCCTGTGACCATTCTGTGGCTTGAAGCGATGTATTTTGTTCAAAAACGAATCAAGATGATTGTGAATTAGACATTCCTCAAATTAAATTGAACAATGAGGAAGTTCTGGAATACTGGGAGTTACTGGGAATACTGCTGAGTTACTTCCAGATGAAAATCGAAATGACCTGAAAGAGTTGGTATAATCTCATGGAGAGATATGTGGGAATAACCGGGGAATTACTAATCTCACTACACATAATATTGATTGAGGAAATGTTGTTCCAATCAAGCAACATCCTACAGACTTAAACTTTGAAGGTTGGCACAGGTTCAGAAAGAGACTGAACACATGCTGAAGCATAACATGGTCGTACATTGGATCAAACTTACTTTTTGACTGTCACTTTCTTTTCTTGTGAACTTAAATTGTCAACTTCCTCAGAATTTGGACAGAGTTTGGACTCCATGTTTGTTTCTCAGCTTCAATTGAACGTAAGGACAAATTAAGACACTTCAAGCAAGCACTTTCAACTACAATTAAAGAGGCAGCTTGATATAGCACTTGGGGCAAATGGGATCGAATGTTATGGGGGGAAAGCATGATTAGGCTATTGAGTTGGACAATCAGCCATGATCGTGATGAATGGCAGAGCAAGCTCGAAAGATTGCATGGCCTCCTCCTGCTCCTATTTTCTACGTTTCTAAACCGGCTTAAATACCCAAAAAAACTGAAGATTCAGAATTATAAGCCGTCATCAGATGCTTTAGGTAAACAGGTTACACATTAGATTTTCTAGTCAGCATATAAAGTTAGTCCATATGATTTCCCAGTATTGTTGCTTGAGGCTGAGATTACAGTTCATTAGAAGCTTTCCCACCACTAAGATGAATCTGGTTGCTGGATTTATCCAGACAATTTTGAACAAAAATATTTTAAATGTTGTGATTCTCCAGTCTCTGATTCCAAGCCTCTATTTGGACAGGATTAGGTTGTTGTGGATATTACCGCTGCAGCTTCAATGATCCTCTTCTCTGTATCCTCAGGTGTCTCCAATTCAGCTGTTATCAGCTACCAACACTCAATGACAATCAACCTTTCTAAATGAAGCAGAAATAGCTGGAGATGATCAAGTGTCACAGGACTCAAAAACATTAACTCTGCTTTCCCGCCACAGATGCTGCCAAACCTGCTGAGATTCTCCAGCAGTTTCATTTTTGTTTCAGATTTCCAGCATCTGCAATTTTGATTTATTTTAGCCTTTGTAAAATTCTGTCAAACTTCATCTCATCCAAGTCTCAACTACTTTTTTTCACCATGAACTGGGCATTAACTTCCTCTTCATAATACCAGAGCCAGGCCCCTGCACCTGTGAATTTTAAACAGGGGATTCATGATCATTGGCCCCACTCATTCTTTTGCTGCCCTTTCACTGTTTGTGACTAATGATGACTTATAGATTCCGTTTTAAAGTTAGCTGTCAGTCTCCCTTAATCTTTATTTCCCCTCTGAACTGTCTATATTTAGTATGGTTCTCACTGGGGTTAACAATAATCCATATCCCTTGCAACATCATGCAGGGAATTAGAGTATTGTTTTTGCCACCATTTCCTGCTTGTGGAAATGTTAAGCTGTACTGTACAGCTGAAGCTGAACATTGCCCAGATTTGTGCTCAAATGCCCTCTTGGCCCATTGAACTCAGCCCTCCTCCAACTCAGAACGTTTCTGGATTGTTCCTTGTTCATTTTATACACAAGCTAAATTCTTTCGATACAAGTATCAATGCTTCCTTAAATGATCCCAGTCTAATATTTAATGCATTTTATACATATTGTGTGTATGCACACAAATTATGAAGTTGGCAGTGCAGATTGAAGATATCATTAGGATTCTGAACATTATAAATAGGACCGTGGCATGCAAAATAAGGAAATTATGACAAATGGTTATAAACAGTCCTGCTTTTCCCTCATGTCTAGTATTTATGCAGCACACTTCAGGAAGGGATTTGAGATGGCGCACAAAAGGTACACAAAATTGGTACCAGAGATGAGCAACTGGACAACTATTTGGATAGTTTGAAGAAGCTCGGGCTGCTCCTTTTGGAGAACTGAAGATAAATAAGACATTTTACAAGTGTTCAAAATCATGAGGGATTTGCATAGAGTAGAGTAAAAGGGTAGGAGAATGCATCTTGATTGGTTACTCTGTGGAGGGTTGGTGTGGACTTATTGGGCCAAGTGGCCTGTTTCCATACTGTGCGGATTATATTTTAAAAAGGCTTGAGAAGAAAAGGTCACTGATTTAAGATGATCAGCAAAATAAATCAATGGTGACAAGGAATACTTTAAACAAAAAACAGCATAGATCGGAAACTGGAATGTTCTGCCTAATGGTATAGTGGAGGAGGCAGCTTCAACTGAGGGCTTCAAAAGGAATCTACAATTTTCATAAGGAGAGATTTTGCAGTATCACATAGTAAAAGGACTTGGGAGTGAACATAGGCAAGTTCCTCTTTGAGAGCTGATCAAATCATTGCGTCCGATCTGTTACCATTGATCGTTGTATAACATTGCACAAACTACCAGCTCACCAGTTATTTCCTAATGGTTTGTCAAATTCTGATATAATGACTAACTTAGTCATGCCTGCAACTAAACTTACTTTGCAATTACTTCACTTGATCCAGGAGAACCTGCATTCCCATTTCCCTCACTGTTTGCACTGACAATGTTTCCAGAACTGCAATTCATCAAAGAGCACAAATGCAGTCATTTAACATCAGTAACCTTATCCAGAATTAAGTCCAAAGCAATTTTACAACAAAACATAATCGCAGACTTGAGATTCAATATTCCAAGCCTGATAGACTAGTTTTCTTAAGTTAGTCAATGACTGTGCAATTTTAATAAATCGCATTATTTTGCCATAGTGATAATAAAAGAACAGAGATATCCATGCAAAGTCAAAATCAGGTATAACAGGCCTTTAGCTGATCGTTGTTCTCTTCAGAAATAGAGATTATAGACAGGAAATATCCTTTCAGTGTAAGTCTAATGAGTTGCTGTAATCCATTCGGTGGAGTGTAAGTGCTAGGTAGCCCAACATCGTAGCTCAGTGATGGTGATGGGAGTGGCAATTAGGTACGTTAGTTCTTTTGCCAGGCAATCAAACTGCTCTCTCTTTGATCATATTGAGCTTCTTGACTATTGTTGCAATTAAACCAATCACCAGGTGAACAGTGAAGATTCCAATGCTCCTGATTTTACCCTTGTAATGGTGAAGTTTATGAGGGGGTAATGACAAACAGTATACCTTGAATCCCAGTCTTGTAATCTTGCTAATGTTATTAGTTATTGTTGCTATCACCACCCATCCCCCTGGAGTGTACTGGCAATGCTGTCCTATGATCTGGAAAATGTTGCTGGGACTTTATTTGATTTCAAGATGCATCATGAACCATCATGGTCATGTTAGTAGTGGTTCTTTTGACTTCCACAGGATGTCTCCAGTACACCACACTGAGGGAATGCTGGGGTTGGGGTGTGGAAGAGACAGTACAGGGTGAAAAGAAGAGAAAACCATTTAATTAGTATGTCACCATTGTTTATAGCCATTTCTGGCCTATGCAAGACCTTCATACTAAAAAACAAGCAAAATTCAACCAACCATTGAAAAACTTTGGATGTTTTATGCTGATTCAAGATTGGTCTCTCAAAATAAGCCAAGCATTTCTGAACGAGTCAAGCAGTTGTTTTCTGTGATTGTTCTCATCTGTGTTAGTGTTCACCACACTGCCTCTGGATGCTTTCGTGAGGCAACCCTGACATAATCTTACAACTGCCAGCACTTCCCTTTCACAATATTGGATCCCTAACATAGCAGATTTAAATCTGACATTATAGCAGACTTACTTGCCAATCTGTTTCCTTTTGTTTCTGACAAACTTAGGTTTCCACCTAATTCACAGTGTGAGGTGTCAACATTTTCACAGCTGCAACTCATCATAAAGTACCAGTTAGATCATTTTAAATATGTGCATGATCACCAAGTTAATATTTGGCACTTCTTATCAACATCGAGAGTTTTGGCTGTGAGGGCAGGAGCTGGTGGTTGGGGAGAAAAGAGATCAAATAAAGACTTTCTGCACTGGGACAGAGGGAAAACATCCCAAATGCAAGGATTTAAGTTTAACTTCCTGATCTTAGAAAAAGAAACTCAAGCTCTTCACATACTATTGCTAATTCAACCCTTACACGCACAATTTGTAACTCAATGTTTGATTCAGAATCCGAATATAGTAATTTCTCATTTTGCAAATTCAATGAAGGTTCATGTCATATTAGTCAGTATTGGCTGTATTGTTGAAAAAAAAAATATTCCTTTTCCTTTCATGCTCCTTCATCCATTCGGAGTTTACTGCAAGATCTGACCATAATAAACCCAGAATTAATTACAGGTCTCTGACCCAGAGCAGTGTAATGACCTCAGTATTTAGGCTTCGATTAATTGATGACATCAGTGAAACGGTGTGGATGTGATGCTGCCTGTATTGAATTCATCATGAAAGCACTTTATAAGTTTGATTCAAACAAATAACTATTACTACGGAATATGCCTGACTCCGTGGATACACATGGCCTCTGGTCAACTTAAATTATAAAAAGTGCGAAGCATTCAATGGCGACATTGTGTGGGAGATAGACAAGGCGTAGAGACCAGGAGCTGGTCGCAATCCATAGCCATATTTCATCAAATGTCACCAAAGTCTGGAGACCATGCAATAATTTTGGAGGGAGTGTGGAATGGTGGGTGGGGGTGTGAGGATGAGCAGGAAAGAGAAAAAAAGAGAAGCGATGAGGTGGGGTGAAGGAGAGGAACCCAATTCTTCAGTATTTTGACTATAGCTCCAATGGCCAGAAACAGAACCTCAATATTGATCAGCAAATAATTTCCCGTCTCAGCATTTAGGGTGGTGGTACTACTGTTTAAGACAACTCTGTCACTAATATTAAATTCCTTGGGAGGCAGTCTAGCAGCATCGTTAATGTAGCTGCTGTTGTCTGAACTGGCATTTGTCGCATTGCACAAAAATATTTTAAAGGAATCAGTGGTTCTCCAACATTCCCTTTTCACAGTGTTGTATTCCAAATGAAGCATAATTAAACACATCAAAATCAGATCAAATCAAACTTGCTTCTTCATGGTTGCCCTCACGTCTGGCAAACTTTGATTCCCATCCTCCTGACAATCTGGTCTGTCAAAAAGTTCCCAGTCACAAGTCATCATGAAGCACACATTAAGCAAAAGGCTCACACCTATAAACAACTTGCAATCATTTGGAAATAAACCCTGAAGATCAAAAGGCTCTATTGAGCTGATACAACATTTTTTTTTAAAAAAGAGGAATCACTCTACTCACCAGGAGTAATGCAAATATTGGGAGGGACGGTGGTCTGGAATGGTGGTGTTTGCTATAGCACTGGGAGATGTTGTCAAGAGGAATCTTACAGAAATTCCTGCTTTCCAGAAATTCCTGTTCACATTACATTCTGTTAAAAAAGGCCACTTTCAAAAGCTATGACTGCAATATATGTTGCGTTTTTTTCAACTTGCACAGAGGTTTGCAGGACACCATGGTCAGTTCTTTTTGAAGAGATGGGGTGAGGGGAGATGGCCGATGTAATAGTATTGGGAAGCAGAGAGTTAGGTAGTCAATGTGTTTTCAATATGTTTATCCTCATTGCACAGTCCAGTGCTTTGAAGTGAACAACTGAAGGCCTGAACATTGAAGGGCTGGAAATGATTATTGAACGACTTTGTGTTAATGCATGCTCAATTATTCACTGGCTTTTAACTGGGAGGTGGTAGGATTTAGAAAATGGCAGTTCGGGACTCTGGCACCTTCTCATTGCTAAGCCATGCTGACATAGACCAGTTCTCTTTGACATCTTGACTCTCCATGATCTCTCAGGCCTGCCTCCCTCAATTCCCTGATTGTGCCCACCTTTGCAGCCTCAGCAATGATCAGTATGAACAGTAGGGCTCAGAAATGTGTTGAACTGTCCTCCTTCTTACTGGAGTAGCAACTCTTGAAACTAAGCTGCGCTGTCAACTGATGAGTAACCCTGGCAAGAATCTCTTCATTTTAGATTAGAATGGTGCTGGAAAAGCACAGCAGGTCCGGCAGCATCTGAGGAGCAGGAAACTCGCCGTTTCGGGCAAAAGCCCTTCATCAATGAAGAATCTCTTCATTGGTCACTGCTGGCAATATACCATCCTTAGCATACGCCAAAACCTCCAGGTTTCAGTCCCAGCATCAGGTCTGCAGCATTCACTGCAAGCTTCACCTAAAATGTTTTTTTACAAGACTAACGATAGAGCAAAGATTACATGCCAGTCAATAATTTATTTAATGTAAAATAACAAACTTTGGAGGATGACAATCTGAAAGAAATACAGAAGTTGCTGGAGAAACTCAACATATTTTGCAGCAGCTGTGGAGAGAAAGCAGAGTTCACCTGGAGTCAAGTGACCCTTCTTCAGAGAGATCTGAAGTTGTGAAAATGAGTCATTCAACGAAAAACATTAACTCTGCTTTCACTCCACAAATGCAGCCAGATCTGCTAGCTGTTAGTAAACAGTCACACATTGTATTCAGCTTACTTTTCAATGACCTTCTTAGTTTCTGGAGAAGCAGAAAGACCAGCTCCCTTGCACTTTCAGCAGTTGATGTTTTCAGAGCTGCAAATGGTCATCAAGTGCCATTAAGTCAATTGAATCAAACATTTACGTTCAGAATAAAAACATTTTTAGAAACTTGAATAGGAGTGTCAGGATTTCAAGCCACTGACAGTCAGGCTGGAACATGGAATGAAGGATGTGACAAAGCCATTTCGTCAATACTTTCCACGTGTTGCACAGTCTAGAAAACTCTCAAATAAAGAGCTTAGGGCAATTAGAGAAGGGCAACTAACTGTCCAATTTCTCCACTTAAGAGCTTTGGATTCTGGTTCTACATACAGGATTGACTTTTCCTCATCAATGGGTATTGACTCAGCAATTGCAAACATTAATAGTGGCACAGAAAGGTTTGCCACTCTGCTATTGCTCCAATTGATCCATCAGCTCTTTAGATTTGGCCGTTTCCTTCTTGGGATAGTGACCCAGCAACAGCTTCTTGATCAGTCCACATCAGCAGCATGTCAACATTAGTGGTACCATCATTCACAGCAGCGCTGGGTCCAGCTCTCAGTCCAAGCAGCAGGGCTCCACCACAATTCACAACATTATTACTGCAAATGGCTTGTTTTTTTAGAAAGACCACCACAATCTAACTTCTAGAAAAAATACACACTTGGGAGGCAGAGCCCAGCAGTTTCCGTCATGTGCTAACTATGGCCTGGAATAGCGTATTTGACATTGTTCTCGGATGTTGCAGAAGGAAATATCTACATAACTTCACGGGAATTGCTGGTTCTCTACCAATAACCTTTATTCCAAATACAATATTAATCAGGAATTAAATTGCACTTTGGATCAAACTGACTCTTTAATTTCTTCAGTTGTTCCTGACGGATTATAGGTTTCATTTCCAGCGCAGTTTGGATTGTCGCACTTACCATGTCTGCAATTGGTCATAAAAGATAAATGAAGTTATTTAAATAAGCATTTGGCTCCATCCCACAATTTTGTGCCAGCTGTTTGAGAGACTGAAGATTCTGGATTCAGGACTGCAGCCTGCATTCAGCCGTTTGAGTGAAACTGGTCACACTCCAGATGGGTGACTGCAATAGATGGTGAATTTGTTCTTCAAAACCTTTGTTGCTGGTGATTACGATTAGCGACAGAAATGGGATATCAAGTTCTTGAATGTATTCATATTCAGAGTTTAGAAACTTCAATAACAAAATGCAAGCAAACTTGCAATGAAGTGTCTTTGATGTCCTCTCCTAATACAATATTCTTGAACCAACATTCTGAAGCCCTAATTCTAATACAGATAACAGAGAGACAGTAATGCAAATGCTCTTGCCTGGAGTGGTGTTCCCTGCGATGCTGTATGATGTTTCCTGAAAAGTACCTAGAAAGTAATTTCCTTTCTATTTTCTGTACTCTGAATGAAACAAAACATTAATCACATGTTGTTGTCAAACTTAATTTTTTCATAATAGATTTTGGAGTGTACAGTTTTCAATCGACCTTGTTCTATGGACTATCAGGTGGTCTGCTAATAGTCAGAAAAGTGCTATTCAGTCATTTTAAGCGTACATCTATATCCACAATAAAATCATCATTATTAACCTGAAACATTGAGTAAGTATTTCAAGCCATGGACAGCTAGTTTTGTAAAACTAGTTCAAGGCACAATTACAGTAGATGGTGATTTATTTCCCCAAAACCCTCATTGGCTGTTTGCAAGACAAGGTAATGAGGCTGGAGTGTGGGAGCAAAGAAAGGGAGATACGATGCAACCAATTCATTTCCTCAATACTTTATACTTGTTGAAACGTCTCAAAATATCTCAACTAAAGAGCTCCAGGCCCAAATGGAGACGAGGCAACCAATTTTCCAATGTCTCCAATGAGGACCTTTGGTACTGTCTCGACATACAGGGCTGAATTTTCCACGTCAACTTGCTCTTGCCAAGATTCTCATGAGTCAGGCCAAGTGGAGCTGAGTTCAGGAGCAAAGCCCAAACCCTTCTGCACCATTATATTATCTTGTCAGTGGTGAGCAAATGAAGGCACCATTTGAGAGCCACTCATGTCTGTCTGTTTGGATTGTCAAACTTGCCATGCCTGTAACTGGTCAAGCAAGATAAATTAAGTCCTTATGTTAGCATTTGCCTCCAGCTACTATTGAGTGCCAGCTATTGAGTATTATTGATGTGCGGAACGTGGCACAGTGGTGAGCACTGCTGCCTCACAGCGCCAGAGACCCAGGTTCAATTCACGCCTCAGGCGACTGACTGTGTGGAGTTTGCACGTTCTGCCCGTGTCTGCGTGGGTTTCCTCCGGGTGCTCCGGTTTCCTCCCATAATCCAAAGATGTGCAGGTCAGGTGAATTGGCCATGCTAAATTGCCCGTTGTGTTAGGTTAGGGGTATGGATGGATTGCGCTTCAGTAGGCCGGTGTGGACTTGTTGGGCCGAAGGGCCTGTTTCCACACTGGAAGTAATCTAATCTAATCTAGCTGCTTGAATGGCTGAAGACTCTGGATTCAGTCGTGCAGCTTGAGTTCAGCTGCTTTTGTTAAACTTCTTACAATCCAGATGGATACTGCAATCAATACTGATTTTATTCTTCAACCCCTTTCATAGGATACTATAGCTGGTGATAAGGGTGAGTGTGTGATGGGATACATATTTCTTGAATATATTCATTTTACGAGACTAAACTGGTCAGGAATAAGTAACTCAAATTTTCAAGCAATTTTGAATTCAAGCTTCCTTGATGTCCTCTCCTAAAACTGTTTGTTTTGAAAAGAACTCTCCGACCCAAAGAACAATGTGGATAATGGAGAGGCAGTATGTGATTGCTATGGTCGGGAGTGGTAATCTCTGCACTGCTGTGTGGTGTTTTCATGAGGGGTCTGTACGTTATCTTACCATAACTGCCTGCCCACCAGCAACTTACTTCCACTTTCTTGTATTCTGAATGAAGCAAAATCATGGTCACATATCGTATCAAACTTACTTTTTCGAGACCGCCTTAGATTTGGAAGGCACGGTTTCCCATCTCCATCGCAGTTTAGGCTGTCACGTTTACCAGGCTTGCAATTGAACAGGCAAGTTTAGTCACTGAAATCAGCATTTGTCTGCATGTACAATTGTGTGCCAGCTGCTGGAATGGCTGAAGGATCTGGATTCAGTATTACAGCACTTATTCAGCTGTTTTTTAAAAAAGAAACTGCCCACACTGCAGAAGGATGACTGCATGAGTTGGTGATTTTTTTTTTGTCAAACTTACATAACTGGTTTGCAAGAAGTCAGAGCACAGGGAGGGGGAGAGGCAGAGAATGTCGTGGAGATGGAATTTTTCCTTGCAGTATAGACCAGAGAGGTCAATGGGAGGAAAAACGTTCAGGACCGGGCTGATGAAGGGGAAACGTTTCACTGAAGAGATTGGGATGTTTTAAAGCAATGGCGTTTCCAGCAACTCTGTTTTTCTTTCTGATTTATAGCATTCGCAGTTGTTTCGGGTTTTATTTGGATGCTTTCTGTTGTTCTAGTTAAATAAGAGCATCAATCAGTAGGAACAAAGCAAGGATTAGGGATGGAAATTTAGAGCGATTGCTGTGGTCTGGTCTGCAAAGGTGTTTGTGGCACTGCTGTCACATGCTTTCAAGAGGAAGCCCCTGAACAATCTAAACAACAGCTCTCCAGCAATTTCCTTTCACGTCTTTGAATTCTGAATCAAGGATCATTTATACACAAACTGGAGCAAACTTATTTTCTGCAACTGTTCCTGGAGAAATTAGATTTCCCGGTTCTTCACAGTATACGCAGCTGAAATTAGTCATGAAAGATAACATTTTAAGCTAGGTCTTGTATGCACAATTGGCTGATGGCTGGTATAAAATTGCTGGATGCTCAGGGATTCAGTATTATATTCTTTGATCAACTGTATTTATTAAGTAGATCAACTTCCAGAGGTAGTGGGACAATGGAAAACAGTAGGTTTTTTCTTTAAAACTATCATAGGGGCTTTGAAAGACATCACAGGCAGAATGAGGGGAGCAGAGGATATAGGAATCCTAATTGTTCAATATATTTATTCTTTCTTCAGAGTTCAGCTATCTAAATGTTCGAATACAAATTGAGATCTGAATATTGAATCGGCAAGCAATTTTCCACTGACCACTTTTGAAGGTTTTGTATTAATGCAAGTATTTTTTAAGCAAACAAAATCTCTAATCCCTCAGAAAAATGCAAACATTATAGACATATTAAAGCAACTTTGTTAATGTGACTGCCGTAGGTCGGTGTTTGTTGCATTGCTGTGGCATTACTCAGACAGAAGCCCCTCCACAGAACTTACAGGAAGTGGCACTCATTTTCTTTCACATTGTTGTGTTCTAGATGAATCTGAATTAAGTCACACATTGGACTAAAACTTTCTTTGTGATCACTGCATTCATTACTGGAATCTCTTCTGCCTTGGAAGTGTCACAGTTTCCATATCGGCAATTAGTGTTACAGCACAAATTAAGTGATTTTAATCAAACACTTGAAAAATTCAACCATTGAAAAAGCTCTGAAGATGGAGGATTTCAGCATTATAAACTTGTTTGTTGGATCTTTACATTGAAACTCCAATTTATCAGTTTAATCAACCTGCCACATCCCATACAAACAGGGATGAGTTAGATATTCAACATGAATATGTCTCATTACTTGTAACTTTAAATCCACCTTCCTGCCTACCCTGAAAACCTTTCGCCATCTCTCTCTCAACAATAAACTGTTTATGTTTGCCTTTAAAATATTCCAAAATCTGCTTTAATAACGTGCCAGAGTTTCCACATTTTGAGAGAAAACAAATCATCTGGATGTGTTTTAAATGGGCAACCCCTGACATTTAGACAGCAATCCTTCATTCCCGTCCCTTCTGTCAGAAGAAACATCTTGTTTAAATTAATTTGCCTCTTCCTCTCCTAACCACAAACTGACAAAAAGCCTAGACTATCCGAATTCTCTTTGTATGGCAAGTCATTCTGTAAGTATTATTCTGGTAAGCATTCTCCGAATTGCCTCCAATGTATTTACTTCCTTCCATAAACAGGGTGACCGATAAGAGTTAGAGCATTCAAGATACAAGCTCAACAGTGCTCTCTACTTTTGTGTTTAAATTCCCCCATGATAAAAGGAAAACATTTATTCACTGTCCTAATTACCTACTGCTAGCACTTTGTGATTCAGGTAATGTTACACTCTGATCCCACTGCATGTCAGAGCTATGGAATCTCCCTCTATCAAAACAGAATGCTTTTCTTTCTGTTAAAATGGACAACTTCACTTTTATCCACGTAAAGCTCTATTTGTCAGGCCTTTGACTACTCACTTAACCTATATTTCTCTATAGCGCCCCAATGTCCTCTGAAGTTATTTTTTAGCCTTTCTTTGTCATGTCAGCTTTATATTAATTCCTTCGTGAGTCATGGACTGTGCGTCAATAATTTGAAGATTTGAGCAGATACAGATTTGTTTTAAATAGCTGCTCAAGTTATATTATCCTAACCATTCTGAACTCTGGTTAATTCTCAGTTCCAAACAAACACCGAAGTAATGAACATTCATGTAAAAAAGGCTGAACCCCTGAATATAATTAGAGTATACCAAAATAACAATAGGATTCTTGTCAGCACCCCTCTCTCTCTCTGTCACTGTCTCTCTCTCTCTCACACACACACACACCATGGATAAGGGAAATCATGAAATGTAAGATGTCTGTAAGGCAAATGGATACTATAAACTTCCACTGTACTATGTCAACCTTTTAGCAAAACAACAATGGTTGACTCAGACCCGTGGCCTGTGCCTCTTGCTTGATGTGGGAGCTGAGGAACGTGGCTGACGCTCCAGACTCTTACACTTGTAAGAAGTGTGTCTAGCTGCAGCTCTTGTTTGACCGCATGACGACTCTGGAGCTGCGGATGGACTCAATGTGGTGCATCTGTAATGCTGAAGATGCCATGGATAGCACGTTTAGTGAGCTGGTCACAACACAGTTTAGAATTGCTGAGGGAGATAGTGAATGGGTGACCAAAAGACAGAAAAAGAGTAAGAAGACAGTGCAAGTGTCCCCGGCCGTCATCTCCCTCCAAAACAGGTGTACCGTTTTGCATGCTGTTGGGGGAGATTACTTACCAGGGGAGGTCAGCAGTTGCATGGTTCATGGCATCGTGGCAGGCACTGCTGTTCAGAAGGGCGGTAAAACGACTCGTAGGACCATTGTCACAGGGAATTGTCTTGTGAAGGGAGTAGATAGGCGGTTCTGTGCTGGAATGGGACTTCTGGATGGTATGTTGCCTCACAGGTGCTCAGGTCAGGTATGCCACCGATCAGCTGCAAAGCGTTCTAAAAGGGGAGGGTGAACAGCCAGTTGTATTGGTGCCTATGGACACCAACAATACAAGTAGAAAATTAGATGAGGAACTCAAAGAAGAATTCAGGGAGCTAGGAGAGAAGTTAAAGAGGAGGACCTCAAAGGTAGTGATCTCGGGATTACTACCAGTGCCACGTGCTAGCCAGCGTAGAAATTAAAAAAGACAGGTTGAACACATGGCTTGAGAGATAATATAGAAGGGAGGGGCTCAATTTGTTGGACATTGGGACCGGTTCTGGGGCAGGTGGGACTATTACAAAATGGACGGTCTACATCTGAACCAGACTGGAACCAATGTCCTTAGTGGGTTTTTTGCTACTGCGTTTGGGAATATTTAAACTAATGTGGCAGGAGACTGGGAAGCAGAAGAGAAAACAAGTAGGCAGTGATGTGGAGACCGGAGACTGTAAGAATTATGAAGATTGCATTCATAAAGGGAAGAGTAGACAGAGAGTAGATGAGCACAAAAAAAAACTGGGAGCCTAAGATGCGTCTACTTTAATTCAAGGAGTATAGTGTGAAAGGCAGATGAACATAGGGCTTGGATTAGTGCCTGGGAGTATCGTGTCATTGCAATCACAGAGGCTTGGTTGAAGTAAGGGCATGAAGATTGGCAATTAAACATCCCTGGATACAGATTCTTCAGATAGGACAGGGAGGGAAGTAAAAGGGAGGGGTGGAGTTGCATTGCTGGTCAAGGACGATATCACGGCTGTGCTAAAGGAGCACACGATGGAGGTCTTGGTTAGTGAGGCATTATGGTGGAGCAGAGAAATTAGAAGAGTGCAGTTACACTGTTGGGGCTGTATTACAGGCCTCCCAACAGTGAGCATGTGGTAGAAGAACAAATAGATAAACAGATTTTGGAAATATGTAGAGGCAACAGGGTAGTGTGATGAGAGATTTTAATTTTCCCAACATTGACTGAGATATACTTAGCGTCAGAGGTCTGGGTGGAGTGGAATTTGTAAGAAATGTCCAGGAGAGTTTTCTGCTGCAGTATGTCAATAGTCCGACGAGGGAAGGGTCATATTGGACCTGGTACTGGGGAACAAGCCAGGACAGGTGGTAGAAGTTGCGGTGGGAGATTCCTTTGGGAATAGTGACCACAATTCTGTAAGTTTTAGAATACTCGTGGATAAGGAAGAGAGTGGTCCTCAGGGAAGAGTATTAAACTGAGACAAGACCAATTATTTCAAAATTTGGCAGAAGCTCGGAAATATGGAATGGACACAGCTATTTGAAGAGAAGTCCACATTTGAGACGTGCGATGCTTTGAAATGTAGGTTAAGGATAGTGCAGGATCGGCATGTCCCGTTGAAGGCAAAGGACAGGAAGTGCAACATTCGTGAACCGTGGATGACAGGAGAAATTCTACGACTAGCCAAGAGGAAAAGGGAAGCTTTTTTTTTGAGTGGGAGCAGCGGCCGAGTTGAGGGAGACTACAGCTAAGGTAAGAGTTTTTTTCAAAATTACTTACCTGTAGCGGGCATCGGTGTTTTGTTTTCTCTCTCCTTCACAGAAAGAGCGGGAGCAGCAGAGGAAGTGACGGCAAGCAGAGGGGCAGCAGAGACCCGGAAGCAGTAGTGTAAGCTTAGCTGGGTTAGTTTTTTCCCCCTTTAAAAGCGTGAAGGAGAGGAACCCGAGGCACTACACGGGTAGTGCCTCCCACCTGCCCTCCTCCTCTAACCTAATAATAACATCTGTTGTGGCAAGCAGGTAAGTGCTGAATTTTGCTTGTATTATTTAGACAGTTTTTGTTTAAACAGTTAGCTTTAGAGGGATGGCAGTGAAGGCAGTGCAATGTTCCTCCTGCAACATGTATGAGGTGAGGGATGCCATCGACGTCCCTGCCGATTACACTTGCAGGAAGTGCACCCATCTCCAGCTCCTCCAAGACCGTGTTAGGGAACTGGAGCTGGAGTTGGATGAACTTCGGATCATTCGGGAGGCAGAGGGGGTCATAGATCAGAGTTATAGGGAAGTAGTAACTCCAAAGATGGCAGATAGATGGGTTACAGTGAGGGGGACTGGGAGGAAGCAGCCAGTGCAGGGACCTCCTGCGGCCATTCCCCTCAAGAACAAGTATACCGTTTTGGATACTTGTGGGGGGGATGACTTACCAGGGGTAAGTAACGGGGCTCAGGTCTCTGGCACGGAGCCTGTCCCCGTTACTCAGAAGTGAAGGGTGAAGAAGAGCAGAGCAGTAGTAATTGGGGACTCGATAGTTCGTGGCACAGATAGGCGGTTTTGTGGGAACGAGAGAGACTCACGTTTGGTATGTTGCCTCCCAGGTGCAAGGGTACGTGATGTCTCTGATCGTGTTTTCCGGGTCCTGGAGGGGGAGGGGGAGCAACCCGAAGTCGTGGTCCACATTGGCACCAACGACATAGGTAGGAGGAGTGCTGAGGATGTTAGACAGGCTTTCAGGGAGCTAGGTTGGAAGCTTGGAGTTAGAACATACAGAGTTGTTGTCTCTGGTTTGTTACCCGTGCCACGTGATAGAGATTCGAGGAATAGGGAGAGAGAACAATTAAATGCGTGGCTTCAGGGATGGTGCAGGAGGGAGGGGTTCCAGTTTTTGGATAACTGGGGTTCTTTCTGGGGACGGTGGGACCTCTATAAACAGGATGGTCTACACCTGAACCTGAGGGGAACCAGTATCCTTGGGGGGAGGTTTGCTAGTGCTCTTGGGGGGGGGTTTAAACTAACTCGGCAGGGGCATGGGAACCCAGATTGTAGCTTCAGGGTGCAGGGCCTGGAGTGTAGGGAGGTGAGGAACATGGCATCAATTTCCAAGGAGGGTGTCTGTAAACAGGGAAGTGGCTTGAAGTGTGTATACTTCAATGCAAGAAGTATACGGAATAAGGTAGGTGAACTTGCAGCGTTGGTTGGTACCTGGGACTTCGATGTTGTGGCTATTACGGAGACATGGCTAGAACAGGGACAGGATTGGCTGTTGCAGGTTCCGGGATTTAAATGTTTTAGTAGGGTCAGAGGTGGGGGTAAAAGAGGGGGAGGTGTGGCATTGCTTGTCAAAGATAGTATTACAGCGGTGGAAAGGACGATGGATGAGGACTTGCCATCTGAGGTAGTTTGGGCTGAGGTTAGGAATAGGAAAGGTGAGGTCACCCTGTTAGGAGTCTTTTACAGGCCTCCTAATAGTCCTAGAATCATTGAAGAAAGGATAGGGAAGGTGATTCAGGAGATGAGTGACAGTAATAGGGTGGTTGTTATGGGGGACTTTAACTTTCTTGATATTGATTGGGAAAGCTATAGCTCAAGTTCGTTAGATGGGTCAGTGTTTGTTCAATGTGTGCAGGAGAGTTTCCTGACACAATATGTAGACAGGCCAACAAGAGGTGAGGCCATACTGGATTTGGTTCTGGGTAACGAACCAGGCCAGGTGTTAGAATTAGAGGTAGGTGAGCACTTTGGGGATAGTGACCATAATTCGGTGATTTTTACACTCGTGATGGAGAGGGATAAGTGTGTACTACAGGGCAAGAACTATAGCTGGGGTAAGGGAAATTATGATGCGGTGAGGCATGACTTAGGATGTGTGGCTTGGAAAAGTAGACTCCAAGGCAAGAGTGTAAATGATATGTGGAACTTGTTCAAGGGGCAACTATTGAGTGTCCTTGATAATTATGTACCTGTCAGGCAGGAAGGAAAGGGTCGTGCGAGGGAGCCGTGGTTTAATAAGGAATTGGAATCCCTTGTAAAATGGAAGAGGGCGGCCTATCTCAAGATGAGACGTGAAGGTTCAATTGGGGCGATTGAGAGTTATAGGGTAGCCAGGAAGGACCTGAAGAGAGAGCTAAAAGCAGCAAGGAGGGGACATGAAAGGTCCTTAGTAGATAGGATTAGGGAAAACCCTAAGGCTTTCTATAGGTATGTTAGGAATAAAAGAATGACTAGGGTAGGAATAGGTCCAGTCAAGGATAGTAGTGGGAAGTTGCGTGTGGAGGCGGAAGAGATTGGGGAGACACTGAATGAATACTTTTCTTCAGTATTCACTCAGGAACAGGGCATTGTTGTCGATGAGAATACTGAGGCACAAATAAGTAGAATGGATGGCTTTGAGGTATGTAGAGAAGAGGTGTTGGAAATCCTGGAAAAGGTGAAAATAGATAAGTCCCCTGGGCCTGATGGCATTTATCCTAGGATTCTCTGGGAAGCAAGGGAGGAGATTGCAGAGCCATTGGCCTTGATTTTTATGTCCTCTTTGTCTACAGGAGTAGTCCCAGAAGACTGGAGGATAGCAAATGTGGTTCCCTTGTTCAAAAAGGGGAGTAGGGATAGCCCTAGTAACTATAGGCCGGTGAGTCTCACTTCTGTTGTGGGCAAAGTCTTAGAGAGAATTGTAAGGGATAGGATTTATGCACATCTGGATAGGAATAATGTGATCAAGGATAGTCAGCATGGTTTTGTGAAGGGCAAGTCGTGCCTCACAAACCTTATTGAATTCTTTGAAAAGGTGACGAAGGAGGTTGATGAGGGGAAAGCGGTAGATGTGGTATATATGGATTTTAGTAAGGCGTTTGATAAGGTTCCCCATGGTAGGCTACTGCAGAAAATACGGAGATATGGCATTGAGGGTGAGTTGGAGGTTTGGATTAGAAATTGGCTGGATGGAAGAAGACAGAGGGTAGTAGTTGATGGCAAAGTTTCTTCATGGAGTGCCGTCACTAGCGGTGTTCCACAAGGATCTGTTTTGGGACCATTGCTGTTTGTCATTTTTATAAATGACCTGGAAGAGGGGTTAGAAGGTTGGGTGAGCAAGTTTGCGGATGATACGAAAGTCGGAGGAGTTGTTGACAGTGAGGAAGCATGTGGCAGGTTACAGCAGGATATAGAGAAGCTGCAGAGCTGGGCAGAAAGGTGGCAGATGGAATTCAATGTAGCTAAGTGCGAGGTGATTCACTTTGGGAAGAATAACAAAAAGATGGGGTACTGGGCTAATGGTCGGATACTTGGTAGTGTGGATGAGCAGAGGGATCTTGGTGTCCATGTACACAGATCTCTGAAAGTTGCCACCCAGGTAAATAGTGCGGTGAGGAAGGCATATGGCGTACTGGCTTTTATTGGTAGAGGAATTGAGTTCCGGAGTCCTGAGGTCATGATGCAGTTGTATAAGACTCTGGTGCGGCCGCATCTGGAATATTGTGTGCAGTTTTGGTCGCCATACTATAGGAAGGATGTGGAGGCATTGGAACGGGTGCAGAGGAGGTTTACCAGGATGTTGCCTGGTATGGAAGGAAAATCGTATGAGGAAAGACTGAGGCACTTGGGGCTGTTTTCACTAGAGAAAAGAAGGTTTAGGGGTGACTTGATTGAGGTGTACAAGATGATTAGGGGGTTAGATAGGGTCGACAGTATGAACCTTTTCCCGCGTATTGAGTCGGGTATTACAAGGGGGCATAGCTTTAAATTAAGGGGGGGTAGATATAGGACTGATGTTAGGGGTAGGTTCTTCACTCAGCGAGTTGTTAGTTCATGGAATGCCCTGCCAGTAACAGTGGTGGACTCTCCCTCTTTATGGGCATTTAAGAGGGCATTGGATAGGTATATGGAGGATAGTGGGTTAGTGTAGTTTAGGTGGGCTTGGATCGGCGCAACATCGAGGGCCCAAGGGCCTGTACTGCGCTGTATTCTTCTATGTTCTATGTTCTATATACATAAGGTCTAGGCAGCTAAGAACAGAACGGGCCCTGGAAGAATATCGGAAACGTAGAACAAGTCTTAAACGAGGAATCAAGCAGGCTTAAACGGGTTATGAAAAAAACTTTAGCGAGCAGAATTAAGGAGAATCGCTAAGCATTTTATTCTTATACAAGAAGCAAGAGGGTAACTAGAGAAAGGATTGGCCCACTAAAGGATAACGAAGGAAGGCTGTGTGTCGAACCTGAGAGAATGGGTGAGATTCTGATTGATTCCTTTGCATCAGTGTTCACTGAGGAGAGGAACATGGTGAATGCTGAGATTAGAGATAGAAGTTTGATTAGTCTTGATCATGCTGACATAAGTAGCGAAGATGTGTTGGGTAGGCTAGTGGTTATTAAGGTGGACAAATCCCCAGGACCGGATGGGATCTATCCCAAGTTGCTAAGGGAGGCGAGAGGGGAAATAGCTGGGGCCCTGACAGATATCTTTGTGGAATCCTTAAATACAGGTGAGGTGCCGAAGGATTGGAGGGTAGCTTATGTTGTCCCCCTGTACAAGAAGGGTCGTAGGAATATTCTGGGTAACCAAAGACGAGTGTGCATGACGTCAGTGGTGGGAAAGTTGCTGAAGAAGGTAATGAGGGATAGGATCTATTTATATTTAGAAAATAATGGGTTTACAGTGATAGGCAAAATGGTTTTGTGCAAGGGAGATCGTGCCTTACCAACTTAATTGAGCTCTTTGAGGAAGTGAGCAATTTGCCAGATGAAAGAAGGGCTGTACATGTCATATACATGGACTTTAGTAAGGCATTTGATAAGATTCCCCATGGTAGACTAATGGAGAAATTGAAGTCATATGGTGTGCAGGGTATTCTAGCTAGGTGGATAAAGAACTGGTTGAGAAACAGGAGACAGAGAGGAGTATTTGAAGGGAGTTTCTTGAAATGGTGAAAGGTGACCAGTGGTGATCCACAGGGGTCAGTGTTGGGGCAACTGTTGTTTGTGATATAAATAAATGATCTGGAAGAGGACACTGTTGGTATGATCAGCAAGATTGCAGATGACACGAAGATTGTTGGAGTAGCAGAAAGCATAAGGGACTGTTAGAGAATGCAGGAGGATATTAAGGGACTGGAGATTTGGGCGGAAAGTGGCAGATGGTTTTCAATCCAGACAAATGTGAGGTAATGCATGTAGGCAAGACTAATTCTAGAGCGAATTATACAATGAACGGAAGAGCCTTGAGAAAAGTTGTTGGGCAGAGAGATCTGGGAGTGCAGGTCCATTGTGGCCTGAAGGTTGCTGCACAGGTGGATAGAATAGGCAAGAAGGCATACGGTTTGCTTGCCTTCATTGGATAGCGTATTGAGTATACGAGCTGGCAAGTCATGTTAACATTGTGCAAGACATTGGTTCAGCCGCATTTAGAATTCTGTATACAGTTCTGGTCGCCACATTATCAAAAGGATATGGACGCCTTTTGGAGGGTGCAGAGAAGATTTACGAGGATGGAAGGTGCTAGCTATGAAGAAAGGTTGAGTAGGTTCGGTTTATTTTCATTAATAAAAAGGTGATTGAGGGGGGACCTGATTGAGGTTTACAAAATCGTGAAGGGTATAGACAGGGTGGATAGAGACAAGCTTTTTCCCAGAGTGAAGGATTTAATAACGAGAGATCACGCTTTCAAGGTGAGAAGTGGAAAGATTAAGGGGGATACACACGGCAAGTACTTCACACAGAGGGTGGTGGCCGTTTGGAAGGCATTGCCAGCAGAGGTGGTAGAGGCAGGCACGGTAGATTCATTTAAGATGCGTGTAGACGGATGTAGTAGATGGAGAGCAGAGGGATAGACATGCTTCGGAATTGACCGACAGGTTTAGGCAGTACATTTGGATCTGTTCAGACTTGGAGGCCGAAGGGCCTGTTGCTGGGCTGTAAATTTCCTTTGTTCTTTTATGTTAACTTATACATTCCTTTTCATGTTGTATTTATTAGAAGGTTAGAGGTTGGGAAGTGCTTTTGCCAAAAAGGACCGGAATGTCCTTGGTCACACATCACGAACAGAATTCATGTAGGGCATCCATTAACCAGGAGAGGAAATGAAATGTCAGCCTTCATTACAAAATGAATCATGTGTAGGAGTTGTGGAGTGTTGTTGAGGCAGTATTTCGGCTATTGTGGACAGACTTTTTGACCTTTCTCAATCAATGGTCTCCTTGTCACAGAGGCTGTGCAAAGCTGTTTTATCAGAATAATCTCTGGGGTGATGGTAAAATGAAGAGAGTGTGAAGGAATGGACTTCCATATGAAAAGAGTGTGTTTGTGGCTGTCCATATGACAGTGACTGGTGTTGCCCTCGCTCTAACTACCAACCTTGATAGTGTCGGGCTTGGTATCCTCACCTTGCACGTGGGAGTTGAGGGTGCAATTCTCTGCGGCAGAAAACCATAGAGTTTTGGAGCAGAAAGATGTGAAGCTCCAATCCTCGGAGTTGTTGTTGGAATTTTCAGTGGAGCTGGGAAGAAGGTTTCCAGCCATTTCCTCCCCTTTCTCGATGACATTCTCAGCGCTGCTGAAGTTCATGTGAAACGCTGCGGTCCAGTGAGTGATATGAATTGAATTAGTTTCAGTCAATAGTTTTCACTTCCGATTGTTGGGGTTTGAGAACACAAGACCCAAGACCCATCAAGTGCAGGACAAAGTATTTGACGAGATTCCACCAAGGGACTGCACGAAACAAGAGATAGGAGAAAGAGGCTGACAACGTGCGAGCTGCATTCATAAAGTTCATCTAGTCCGTAAATGCCACAGACAGCTGTTCCTCATATCGATATGCAGGACACTGAGTATCTCTGATCCCGGGAGTTGGAACTGGGATTATATGACCGTCAGCAGCACTGGTTACTTCCTTGTGTGAAGTACCTCCTGATGGAACACATGTAAAAGTCTATTGCTCATTGAGAAATACATACAAAATAGTAGCCCAGAGCAGTATTTCTGTTGTGTTTCTGGTGCTACTCTTGACATGCCCTACAACACTGTACTTTTTCTGTGCTTCCTGAAGATTAAGGGAGTGCTTCTATGATCGTATTGTGGGCAGTAATCTGCGTTTTAACTTCAATAACGCGCGTGTGAAGCCCAGGTCCACCAATGTCTTTTTTGTCTTTTTCTTATCATGTGCAATTACAACACAGTAAAGAATCAATTAATATTGGAAGATGACATTCTGAGGCGTGCGAAATGCCGAGATTTTAGTGATATTTATGCAATGATTAGAGATTGCCTTGATTCAGGAAATAAGGATGTAAAATGTGTTTTGTGTCGAGATAAGGAACAGTGAGAAAAGAAGTCAGCAGCAGGTGGAGTTGACAAGCCCACTCGCAGTAACCAGAGTGAGAAATAAGACGTACAAGAAAAAGTACTGTGTGTGAGTGCTAAAAGATGGCAGTTATCATGGTTGATCTTAATTTCCCCTCTCCCACTCCCGGTTCTATTGTAAAGAATGTTTGGAGAACAATAATCAATAAAATACGTATGGCCCATAGACCAAGACAAGCCATATCTTGGTCATCGATTACTTTACAGGCGACTTCGTTTCCGTCTTTTCTTGGAAACCATCTGAACCACCCTTTTATTGGGTTTCTTTCCATATTAATATTAGTCTGTCTTTTGATTATTCCTGACAAAGTGCATGACCTCACACTCACAACATGAAACTGCAAGATTTCTCCACTCACTCATACTATCGATATCATTTTACAGTTTTGCACGTCCTCATCAAAATAAGCCCGCTCACTGATTGCGTATCGGCAGCAGAACTGGACACATTTCACTCTGCCACTTCCTTCAAGTCACTCAGACAGATAAATCATTGAAGCTCGATGACTGACCATTCTGGATTTCACTAATTATATGTTTTCAACTTGAAAACTGTTCAATAATCCCGATTCGGTGACTTCTTGTGAGTAGACAGTGGACAGTTAATGCTGATTTATTATCCAACACCGTGACCCCTCTCAGTGTGCAATGATCTATTATATGGCTCCCAATTGAGTATTTGACAGAAATTCGAAAGGACTATACCGAACAGCTCCCTTGATCAGCTCCGCTGGTCATGTTAGCAAAGGAATCTGGCAAATTGGCAAGTGTGACTTTCCTTTCAATAAATAATGTTGACTCAGTTTGAGTGCAAACATCTCTTCCTAACGTTGTGTTTTTACTCATTTTAAATGGTGTCTAGCATTTTCCAAATGACAGCAAAGACATTAGAGCAGATAGCAGTAATTTCGTCCATCAAGTCAGCGACAGCTTTCATGATATCTCGGCTTATTTGTATAATCCCCAACACTATTTTTCAGCCTTATCTCCGTGGCCCTTGATTGCGGACTGACTAAATAACTGCCTATCTCAGCCTTGAATGTGCCCATTTGTTGGATGCATTTCCACAGACTTGCTATCCTCCGAAAGAGAGAATATTTTCCTCATGTCAGTCTTACATGTTTGACCCCATCCGCTGTGATAAGGCCCACTGGTCCCACATTATCCATATATTAAAATCAGGGCAGTATAAACACCCGAAGGTCGGTCTTAACACTGCAGAGCCAGCTGTGAGTATTTGAAACATTGTCAAATCTTGACCACAAACAGACATGAATTGCACATTAGATTTGCTAAAAGCGAATTTTGTTCAAGATCACATAGAATCATAGAGTCTTAGAGATGCACAGCATGGAAACAGACACTTTGGTCCAACCTGTCCATGCCGACCCAGATATCCCAACCCAATCTCGTCACACCTGCCAGCACCCGGCCCATTTCTCTCCAAACCCTTTCCATTCATTTGCCCATCAAAATGCCTCTTAAATGTTGCAATTGTACCGGTCTCCACCACATCCTCTGGCAGTTCATTCCATACACGTACCATCCTCTGCGTGAAAACATTACTCCATCGGTCTCTTTTATATCTTTCACCTCTAACCCTGAACCTATGCCCTCTAGTTCTGGACTCCCCGACACCAGGAAAAAGACTTTGTCTATTAATCCTATCCATGGCCCGCATAATTTTGTAAACCTCTAGAAGGTCACCCCTCAGCCTCCGACACAGCCGGGAAAATAGCCCCAGCCTGATCAGCCTCTCCCTGCAGCTCAGATCCTCCAACCCTGGTAACATCCTTGTGAAGCTATTCTGAACCCTTTCAATATTCACAACATCTTTCCGATAGGAAGGTGAACAAAATTGCACGTAATATTCCAACAGTGGTTTAAGCAATGTCCATTACAGCCACAACATGACCTCCCAACTCCTGTTCTCGAAGGTCTCCTTGTTCAGCAACACTCCCTGGAATCTTATCATTAATGGCATAAGTCCTGCTAAGATTTGCTTTCCCAAAATACGGCACCTCGCATTTATCTCAATTCAATTTCTGCTGCCACTTCTCAGCCCATTGACCCATCTGGTCCAGATCCTGTTGTAATCTGAGGTAACCCTCAGTAACTCAGTTGGCGATGAAAGCACTGAACCAATACAACAACGTTTTTATTTTCTCGATCCATTGCTATGTTTATTAATCTCTCTGCACATGAAAATGGATCCTTCCCATCCACTTCAATGGATTAAATTCCCTCCAGTTTGACTCCCTTCGGCACTACCAGTCCACACTGATCCTCTGTGAGTAATGCACCAAAGACTATGTCAATTTACCACGGCAAATTCACCTGACGAACACATGTTTGGACTGTGGAAGGAAACCCACGCAGACAGGGGGAGAATGTGCAAACAGCACACAGATAGTGGCCCGACGTTGGAAGCAAACCTGGGACCATGGTGCTGTGAGGCAGCAGTGCTAACTGCTGAGCCACAATTATCTCTCAGCAACGCTTGTAATTCAACTGGATCTCCCAGCATCCTACTCCGTTCTGAACCAAGAGAGGGGGACAGCGAATACTGGGGTCAGGCTGCGGACAGGGCAAGCCAAATACTGGTGTTTCAGGTTGGAAACATTCATTTCATAAGATGTATTAAGCACGGAAGTTAAATGTGTAGACAGGTCCGAGTGGGAAAGGTGATGGGTTAGATATCCATTGGCAATCCCCACGCGGTTTCGAATTCTGCCGTTTTCAATGATTTCCGAAAGGACGATTTCGCGCTCAAACTCGAAAAAAGAACAATCTCAACAAACCATGCCAGTTGTTCGATTTGATTTTGTAACCTCGAGTTCTTAATCAGAACTGTGCCACTATCAAAACCTTGACCGTTTCTCTTCCCACGGATACTGCTGGACACACCGAGTTTCTGCAGTATCCTCGGAATGTACTGTGCAAAAGTGCAAATTTACATTCGATTCCGTTAATCACAGTCCTCTATGTCCTGACCCTGGACGGTGGCAAGTTTTCTTCCTGTTCGTCAAAGCGCCCATCCACACCGCTCCCTCCCACATCATTATAAACAGCCGCAGGAAATCTCTGGTTCACCTTCTTCGCTCCAAAGTGAAACTTACCAGCCTCTGTACTCTCTCCTCATGAAGGGAATTCTCATCCCCAGACATGGTGACAGACAGAGGATAGTGAAGAGATTTTGGGGAAATATTGACATTTGAGAGAGGAACAATGTTAAGGAGGCAAACATGGAAACCAGCTTCCAGCTTTGTGGATCTTCAGAAACTTTTTGGGAAGTGGAATCGGAGGGCAATGAGCAAGGGGGAACTGTCGGACTGAGCAGAAACAGTCAAGACAGCTTCCCCCTGTTTAAGGGGACGGGACATTAACTCTGATGTTCTCGGGACATGAACTGATCTGAGACATTGCAAGATTTTTGTATATGAGGACTCCAGGACATTGAAAAAGCTCGGGCCAGACAAACACTGAGAGGCTGGAACCCAGACTGTCCCGATTCTGGGAGAGAGGCTTCCCAGTGACATGGGTACGTCTGCAGTGAGTGGGATCCGACTGTTACTATGTCTCCATAATGAGCGTCCCAGGCTTTATTTTGGAAAAGTACATCTGATAGAGGACAGTTGTCATTCTGGGAAGGGCAGACTGAAGTTGGGATTCAGTAACCGCCTAATTTGGAGGATCGTGTGATGTGCTGGATTGTACGTGTCAGCGCATTAGTCTGCTGAATGAAAGATAGCTGATTCGAGAGCCCCCAGGGCGACAGCGATTACTGCCCTTAATGCATCTGTTTGCTTTGCTGCACTGTTTCAATTTCTAATAAGGTCAAAAGATATTCTCCAAATGGAAACACTATCACGTGACTAACCACAATGACATTTCCGCATTGCTGTCAAGATTAATGTCAAGAACTGTGACTTGTGGGAATCTGAAACCAAAAAGAAACTGCTGCAGAAACAAGCCAATTTAGGAGTACCTGTGGGAGAAAACACAGCGCTGATGACGTTCTGAAACGTTGCCTCTTAATGTCTCTCCAGAAATGCTGCTAGACCTGCTGAGGTTTTCTTGCAAGTTCTGTTTTTATTTTAACTGAATGCCCATTCCATCCATCAGGATGATGCGACCAGCCTCACCACGCACCGAAATTTTACATGTTTGGAAGCTGTGAAATGATTGGATTCAAACAAACCCAATAATGATTTACTCCTCCTCATCTCCACTAGGAAAGAGACCTGGAAAGTGAATTGTACAGTGTCGTCCTGTCGTCCTGGAGGAGTGGTTAAGGCAATGGAATTGAACTTTATATGGCTTCAACCATGCAGCCTCGAATCCTACTGATGGTGATGGAGAAATGTCAATAATTGCGAAGGGAAATTGCTCCCTGACTTCGACTGGAAGAGACAACTTAAAAACAAAAATGGGCAAATTTGGCATGGTGGGAATCTGCAACCCACTGCCTGTCAGGTTGCAGCAAGCAGAAATTTCTAGAGAAATTTGAGACGCATTGAGGTGTACACTTCTACCACTAACTGCGTTTGAAGCTGTTAGCCAACTGTTGGAAAATGAGACGAGAACAGTCAGGGACTTGCGTTCGACTGGTGCAAACTTGTTCAGCTGAAGTGCATTTTCTGTGCTGCACGAATATTTGACATGCTGCGGTGTGGTGGTCGGAGAAACTGGCAGATGTGAAGCACGTAATACTGGTCTCATCCTGACATCTCTCCTGCTCTCGGGGATTTGTCTGTCTGTCCACCTGTGTGGATGAAAATGAGGATGATTTCCTCAGGGCGATGACCATACAGTGTGACCACGTCAAAGTTCAGTCCTATGATTGTGTCAGTTAAAGCACAGGGAGTATCTCATTGAAATTTACCCTGAAAACATCAGAACATGGAAGATTAAGTGCCTCATGCTGGAAACTGGGACTAAAGTAGATAAATATCCGGTCTCCCGCACTGCAGATAGGCGGAAAGGCCTTTTCCACGCTGAAAGAAATGGTAGAAAGAAGGAAATTGATGTGCAGATAAAATGATCACAAATGAAAAAATAAAAGGGGATTCATTAAGGAAACATACAGCACCATATTTCAATTTCCCTGGAAGTCTAGTGGTAAGGATTCAGTACTCTTACTGCTGTGGCAATGGGAGATTTCCTCTGACCGGTTATCTTGTTGACAGCCTTCCCAAAGCAGGGAATGTTGTATGGTGCTGGCAATTGATGGAGTTTTGTCACAAACAGTATTCAGACTGGCGTAAAACAAATAAGTGCGAATCCTGGAAATCTGAATCAACAACAGGAATTGACAGACAAATTCAGCCGGCCTGACAGCATCCGTGGAGACAAAGAGATTTAATGTTTCATATCGACAGAATCAGGTTACCTGTCCATTTTATTGTTTTAATTCCAGGGTAATTGCCAGTTTCACTTCACGAGTCAGCATACATATCAGAATCTCTCATTAGCTGACATACATCATCTGTAAAATGAAAAATGTCATATCGGCTGTAATGCTGTTGTTGTTCTCCTGAGTTGATGAAAGGCTGGCCTTACTCATTACCTTTATCTTGTCCTTTCTGTCCATGAGCAACAACGTTGAATGGAGAGCTTCTGTTTTCAGTGTCTACCTTCTTATGCTTATCAATTTGTCTCCCTTTGTCTCTCTGTACCATCTCACTCTCTTCTACATTCTCCCACTCTCTGTCTGTCAATATCCCTCAATTTCTATTCCTTCTCTTGGAAAAGTCTGAAATTCGGTGACAGATTGAGAGTATACCTGTTTCGTGGCTTTCTCCGCCTCCCCCCCAACCCGCTACCCTACCCCCTCACCCCGGCCAGAGTGTGTAGAACTGGGCTCACAGTCTCCAGGTAATATCTCTGTCACTTAGGTCTGAGGCGAGGTGACGTTTCTTCACTCAAAATACGATCATTTACAATTGTAATTAGAATTCCTAACCGACCAGAAGAAAAGCAGTTTCTCTCCAATTATAGGATTTCAATGACATCATTGCAGTTTGCCTAAAATTAATGAATGGTGACAGCAGACAATGAGAGCTGTCATCTCGCAATGGATGCGTTATTACCACAACATTTCCTGGCAAGTCTGCAGTGTCTCCTGCCTCACTTCATTATTTAAAAAAGACTTGCTGTGACAGCGAGAGACTAAAAGTAGAAGCGATGGAGAGATCATTGTTGAGCAGTGTACAGAATCTCGGCGTTGGGTCAGCAGGATTGAACATTGACTAATGGGCCCACAGCAGGCGGCAGGGCTTGGTCTCACCAAATAACAACGGGCTGAGCTCAAACACAAGAAGCATGCTGAGCCGTCACGATCGCGATATTGGATCAACAACACGGCTTTTACAATAAATTTATGCAATGGACTTTCAATGTACGGAACATTTCAGAGCATTTGACACCATACTCGCCTGGTTATTACCAGATGCTTTAACTGACAAAGCCACATACGGTGTTCTTCAAATCCGTTTGTGCATTTAATTAACTATTTGATCAGAGTAACTCGGACTTCCTTGCAGTAATAAAGCTGCTCGATGAGAATATATATCAACCTGCGCTTATGCAGGAAAGAACAGGTCACAGCTGGTCTTCCTTCAGTGAAAATGCACCGAAAGGGGCAATCTCTTCTTGCTTTGCTTTCAAACTATTGCCTTCCCCTCTGTAATCTGACAGGGTAAAGGGGAAACGTTCATCCTCTCGGGGCCGAAAAAATGCGTGAATATGCACAGAGGGAATCTCATACCAAAAGATCAGGGTAATTTACCAGGAATTTACCAGGAGTGGTGTGTGAGTCGGTGTTAACAGTGAGTAGTAAGGGCTAACACATTAGCACTGACATTGAGCCTTGCACCAACAGCATCAAACCCTCTTCTTGCCTCACGTCTCCTGGTCATCATTGACTTTCAGTTTATCCTACTCCCCCTTCGAAACTTCTCACTTGTTCCCGAATACTTTCGGGTTTCCTCTTCGAAAGTGCAGCCGTTTGAAACAAATTTCTGGAGTATGCACGTTACTCTTTGGGATCAGCTTCACTGCCCATCCATAATTACTCCAGAGCTTGAGATGGTAAGTTACTTGACAGAATCGTGGAAGTACTCAGCACAGAGATGCATCCATGATGTCGCGAGGGAGGGAGTTCCGAGAATTAAAACAAACGACATTGAAGGAACAGTGAGATAGTTTCAGCTGAGAAAAACAAGATCCTTAGAGGCGATTTGCGGTGACAGGTGTCTCGTGTATCTGCCACAATGATCCTTCCAGTTGGATGCGATCAATCACTGGATTGATTCTGGCAGATCCGCGTCTGTGCTCTGTGTGGAAGCAGGAAATAGTTTTCATTCAGATAAACCAAAAGAAGAGAAATAAATCTTTATTTCCTGAATGCGAATTGGATCCAAGTCTGTGCGATTCAAACTCAGACTCTGAAGCAGGGACTCCACTGATGCTGACAATAACCCTTGACCTAACCTGTCCAAACTTTTGTGCCTATTTTCTTTCTCCCCACATTTTGAAGCACCAGTCCTTGCCGTGAGTGGTGAAGGAGCTAACTACTCCCTCGCAGAAACACATTTGGGGCCAGAGACCCATATATCTGTCCCGCAGCGGGTATGACTTTGCTCCGAACAGACCGGGTTTGCTGTGTGGGACTGAAACTGTGTTCGATCACACACAGACGCGGTGTATCAGCTGTGGATGTGGAGAAGGTTGGGGCGGATTCAGACCCATTCTGGGAAAGAGACTAGATCCGGAATTCAGGGGAGCTTAGTGTCACAGACAGAAGGCTGGAGAATTGGGTTGGGAACAGAAGATGGGAGTGAGTTCCTGGATCAACCAGCTCTCTGTTCTGTGGGCGTTTGAATTCCCCGTTCGACCAGATCACATCTCAGCCACGCGAAAACCTCACTATCCTGCCCCACCCCACCCCTGTTACTGACAATAAACTGCTCATTACATAAACCCACCTGCACGCAACACCATCATTTTTCGAGTGAATTGAGGGAAGTGTAGGGAAAGTTCAGTTCGGTTTCATTCAGAGCATTCTAAATCAGTTACTTTTGTTTCAGCACTATTTGACATGGAGCCGTCACTCTCAATCCCCCGAGCATGTGGCCATTCGCATTCCACGGCTCTGGATATTTTGGTTGGTGCATGGTTGGAATGGAACCTCAGGTTTTGAAAGGGACATTGTTTATCGTATATTCGGCTGAACTGATAAACGTGTCTCTGGCACCTCCGGTACAGTGGAAACAATTGTCACTCAGAAACCAACACATGATCAATAACAGTGGTAACAATGTGTCAACAAAATCTGCAACAGCGAGCGAATGCGCTCTTGTGTGGGGTTGCAACATTGCAAATTGAATGGAGAGCTGTGAACCTATTAACAGATAAAAGTGCCCCTACATGAAACTGCATTTGCAAGACTTCTCCACTCACTCATACTATCGATACCTGTTTGCAAAATTCCACATCCTTATCACAGTATGCTCACCCACCTATTGTGTATCGCAGCATTTCACTCTGCCACTTCCTCCAAGTCATTCAGTCAGATAAAACATTAAATCCGATGACGAACCAGTCTGGAGTTCACTAAATATATCTTTCCAACTTGAAAACTGCTCATTAATCTGGATTCGGTGATTTCTGTTAAATAGACAATGGACAGACAATGCTGCTTTATGACCCAACACCGAGAACTCCTTTATTGTGCAACGGACTTTTATATATCCCCTTATTGATTGCTTGCTAAAATTTAAATTAACTTTACTGAGCATCGTCCTTCACCAAGTCTGCAGGTCATGCTACCAAAGAAATCAGTCAGATTGTCATCGTGTGTTTTTCCTTACAAAAATGATGTTGACTCAGTTTGACTGTAATCGTCTCTTCTAAACTTTCTGCTTTTCTTAATTTGCAATGGTGGTTCACATTTTCGAAATGACAGCAAAGACATTTGAGCAGATGGAAGCAATTTAACCCATCAAGTCAGCAACAAGTTTCAATGAGATCACGGCTGATTTGGTTAATCCTCAAATCCCCTTTCGGCCTCATCTCTGTGGCACTCGATTCCCGAAGTGACCAAATGCCTGTCTTTCTCAGCCTTGCATGTATGCAGCATTGACAACACTCTGTTGCAAACAACTTCACAGATTTGCTACCCTCTGAAAGAGAAAATATCCTCCACACCTAAGTATTACGTAATTGGCCACTTCCGCTGTGAGGAAGCATTCTGGTGCCACATTATCCAAGGTGTATATCAGAGCAGAAAAAACCCTCAAGGTCGGTCTGCACTGTCCAGTGCCAGCTCCGAGTGTTTGCAGCATTGTCTTTTTTGACTTTTGAATGAACAAATAGACCTGAATCTTCTTAAAAAACACTTCAGTGACTGTAATTTCGCTGGCAGTGTCGTGCGCTAGAAAGTCGAGTGCTTGATCACAAATACATCACTCTCAAAATGTTACCTCTGTTTCTCTTTCCACAGTTACCGCTGCGCCCGTCGGTTTTCTACAGCATTCTGTGAATTTACTGTGTACAAGTGCTGCATTTCATTAAATTCCTTCAATCACAGTCCTCTGGACACTGACCCTGTTCAGTGACAATACTTCCTCCTGATCGTCAATGTGCCAATCCCCACCGCTCCCTCCCCCATCAAGATAAACAGCTGCATAACATCTTCAGTTAACTCTCTTGGCTCCAAAGAAAACCTCGGGGATCTCTCCAAATGCCAGGAAATCTCGACCCTGGACATGGTGCAAGGCAGAGGAGTGTTAAAGAGATTTTGGGAAAATATCAATTGGTAGGTGGAAAAAAATGTAAAAGAGGCAAAGCATATAACCCAGTCTCCAACATTGTGAATCTTCAGAAACTCTGTGAGAAGTGAAATTCAAGGAGAATGAAGAAGGGTGAACTGCCCAAATGAGCAGAGACAGTCAAGACCACTACCCTTTCTTTAAGAGGACAGACCATTAACTTTGATGATTCTCGTTCCCCTACATGACAAATACAAACCTCATCGAGACTCCGGGACAATGAAAAAACTCGGGACTGCACAAGGGACAAGAAGGCTTGAAGGGAGGTGGCCCCAGTTGGAGTAGAGTTGGTGCTCAGTGACATGGGTGTGTCTGTCGTGGATGGGATAAGACTGTTCCATAATGAATGTTCCAGACTTTATTTTAGAAAAAACAAAACTGATAAGAGGACACTTCTCGGTCTGGGAAGGACAGACTGAAATCCGTCACAGCCTGCTTTAGATGTTCGGGCAAGGTATTAGGTTGGAAGTTTCAGCGGATTAGACCGTTAAATGAAAGGCTGGTGGTTCAAGACCTCGAAAGGCGACAGCGATCGTTGTTGTTAAAGCATCTGTTTTCTCTGCTGCAGGGTTTCTTGTTTCTAATGGGGGCAGGGAAATGTTCCTCAAACGGAAAGTTTCCGTGTGAAGAACCACAAAGAACTTTCTGCAATGGTTTAAAAGTTAATGTAATGAACTGTGGCCTCTGGGAATCTGAAACAAAATCAGAAACTGCTGACAAAACTATCTGGTTTGGCAGTACCTGTGGGAGATTATTGAATTCTGATGAAGTTGTTAAATATTGTCCACGATTCTCTCTGCATGGATGCTGCCAGACCTGCTGAGTTTTGTCGTGGAAAAAGTCTGGAGAATCACCAGGAGACGTAGAGTGTTCTTCAATAGGTCGGTCTGTTATTTGCAAATGAAAAACCGTGACACCGAGAAAGCAGATTCTCGAATGCTCTCAAACTTCATTGTCCATGGTTTTTTATACATTTTTCCCATGCTTTGTTTGCTTATCAGCATGTCCAAATATATTAGTCAAAGGACCTCACACTCGCCAAACAATAAACCAGTGATGTTAGTTCCCATCATCTCTTTAATTGTTCATTCTACTTAACGTTATTCTCATGTGACGGTTAGATATTTAATGTCAGCTTTCGCAACAATGGTCTTTCATTCCAGACCCTACTTCATATTTTCCCGATGCCATAATTTGTTATATATTGTCAATAATCTCAATCAGGCTGACTCTATTAACTAATAATTTGA